>NW_020455576.1:477308-499945 GCF_003342845.1 Nothoprocta perdicaria
TTTCTATAAGTATGTCAATAGCAAGAGGAAGACGAGGGAAAATGTTAGTGCACTGCTGAATGGGGAAGGGGCCTTGGTGACGGAGGATGCCGAGAAGCCAGAGTTACTAAATGCCTTCTTTGCCTTTGTCTTTACTGCTAAGGCGACCCCCCTTGAACTGCAGGGCACAAATGGAAGAGATGTAAATGGACTAGAGGAAGACCTTCCGCGGGTTGGGAAGGATTGGGTTAGGGATCACTTAGGCAAACTGGCCACTCAAAAATCTATGGGCCCAGATGGGATGCACCCAAGAGTGCTGAGGGAACTGGCTGAGGTTATTGCTCAGCCTCTCTCCATCATCTTTGAGAGGTCCTGGAGAGCAGGGGAGGTGCCTGAGGACTGGAAGAGAGCCAACGTCACTCCAGTCTTCAAAAAGGGCAAGAGGGAGGAGCTGGGCAATTACAGGCCAGTCAGCCTCACCTCCATCCCTGGAAAGGTGATGGAGCAGCTCATCCTAGAGAGAATCTCCAGGCATATGGAGGAGAAGAAGCTGCTGAGGAGCAGTCAGCATGGATTCACCAAGGGGAAGTCATGTCTGAAGAACCTCATAGCCTTCTATGATGAGATGACAGGCTGGCTGGACAAGGGGAGAGCCGTGGATGTTGTCTACCTTGACTTCAGCAAGGCTTTTGACACTGTCTCCCATAATATCCTCATATGGAAGCTCCAGGAGAGTGGACTGGATGAGCGCACAGTGAGGTGGATTGAGGGCTGGCTGGATGGCAGAGCTCAGAGGGTGGTGATAAATGGGGCCGAGTCCAATTGGAGGCCTGTGGCCAGTGGTGTCCCCCAGGGGTCAGTGCTGGGCCCAGTGCTGTTCAATTTGTTCATCAATGACCTGGACGAGGGCACGGAGTGCACCCTGAGCAAGTTTGCAGATGACACCAAGCTGGGTGGAGTGGCCAACACTCTGGAGGGCTGCGCTGCCATCCAGAGGGACCTGGACAGGCTGGTGAGTGGGGCAGAGAGGAACCTCATGAGGTTCAATAAGGATAAGTGCAGGGTCCTGCACCTGGGGAGGAATAACCCCAGGCATCAGTACAGATTAGGGGTGGACCTGCTGGAAAGCACCTCCACGGAGAGGGACCTGGGAGTCCTGGTTGACACTAAGTTAACCATGAGTCAGCCGTGTGCCCTCGCGGCTGAGAAGGCCAATGGGATCCTGGCCTGCATCAGGAGGAGTGTTGCCAACAGGTCAAGGGAGGTGATCCTGTCCCTCTACTCAGCTCTGTTGAGGCCGCACCTGGAGTACTGTGTGCAGTTCTGGGCTCCCCAGTATAAAAGGGACGTGGAGCTTCTCGAGAGGGTCCAGAGAAGGGCAACCAGGATGATTAAGGGAATGGAACATCTCTCGTATGAAGAGAGGCTGAGTGAGCTGGGCCTGTTTTCTCTGGAGAAGAGAAGGCTGAGAGGGGATCTGATTAATATGTATAAGTTCATGAAGGGAGAATGCAGGGAGGAAGGGGACAAGCTGTTTTCACTGGTGGCCAGCGATAGGATGAGGGGTAATGGCCACAAGCTGGAGCACAGGAAGTTCCGTCTCCAGGTGAGGAGGAACTTCTTTACTGTTAGGGTGACAGATCAGTGGAACAGGCTGCCCAGTGAGGTTGTGGAATCTCCTATTCTGGAGGTCTTCAAAACCCACCTGGATGCTACCCTGTGCCACATGCTCTGGGTGTGCCTGCTTGAGCAGGAAGGTTGGTCTAGATGATCTCTAGAGGTCCCTTCCAACCTTAAATATTCTGTGATATTCTGTGAATTGCCACTTATACACAACTGTTTGTAATAGAAACCTCTATATGCCAGGTCCAACCAAATCACTTGCAGTTCTACTCTACTTTTCCTTCAGTTTCATCTGAGTACTGCTCTGTCAGGAAATGCAGATCTACAGCGTGTCCTCATAACTTTTCACTAGACTAAGAACAGAACAGAGTCTCTTCTTGCCTATACTTGGTTCTACGTCATTTCTATAGTATTAAAATGTCTTTACAATCAATATCTGCAGTGTACTTCTCCACTTTGGATGCAGAATATGGAGTATGATGTTGAGATGAATTGACATGTGGAGAGATTTGTACAGTTCTTTGGTAAGTGTTTCAGTCTACCAGAACTGGAAAACAGCAAGTAATGTGAATCTTTGCATTAAACTGAAATCTCCACTCTAAGACCTGCCAGAGATGACTTAGGCACAGTCTGCCTGAACAGGCATCAAAGACTTCTCGTTATATATATCTTGACTTAGGGAAGCCTGAGGCACCAGTATCTGAAATAATTTTGTCTAGAAATGAGTTCCAAAACATTTAGCATTTATATTATCCTAAGGCTCATAAATGTGTTCATTTTTCCCCCTTTTGGTTTCCCTATTTGTTTAGCTGTCCGATTGCATCAAGGAACTTTTACTTGATGTGTACTGAAAAATGCCTGGAAATCCTGCTCTTTCTTATTCTATCCTTCTCTAATTGCTGCATGAGAGATGAATTTAATGGAAAGATCAGTTTTATGGTAGAAAATAGATGAAAAGAGATCTTTAAGTGACCCACAACATGCAAGAAAGCAACATCCCTTATCTTTAGTCTTATTTATTTTACTGGTACTGAATCCTGTTTCTGTTTGAAGGAAAAAAACAGAGATGAAACATACATGTGAATTAATTACAAAGTACTCCTCTTGAATTACAGCTCTGCTTCACCTTCTAACCTATTCTCTTCTGCAGCTAGTGAATGACTAATCAGGATATGTTGCAAGTCTCTAGAATAACAAGGCAAAAAAGACCTGAAAATTTTGTTTCTTTTTACTTGACATTATGTAGCCTGAGTGATTTGGTAGGATTTCTTATTTGTTTTTAATATAGAGCTGGATCACTTCTCAAGTACATATTCCTTAGAGCAAGCCATTGTTACTTTACAGTTATATAGGATATATAGAAAGACATACAGCTAAGTTGATATAATTTTACTGTTATTGAGAGAGACGTTTGTTATTGAATACACCTAGCTACATAACCAGTAAGTCCTGAAATCAGAGAGTAACTTGTGAAAACTCTTCAATCAGAAGAAACGATAATGTGCCTCTAAATAAATACTAGCATTTCCCTCTTGTGTATCTATTTTGGCAAGAATAAGCAAAGTGATCTAACCTGATCTTTCGAGGTTGTAAATGAATATGGATGTTTTTCTATAGCTTCATTGATTTACATTACTTGTAGCCAAGAATGTAGAATCCAAAATGTCATCCCCTCTTATTGTAGGAGTGACAATAAAGCACGTTCCCTACCCCTGTGACATCATTTCCTGTCCTCACTTCAGTAATGTGACACTTACTTAAAAAGACACATAAATTGGGGTCAAAAAGACACATTCTTAGGCAATGTAGGGCTCCTGTAGCAAAAATTTCACCACCAAAGAAAAGAGTATGACCAAGAAAAAAGGAGTCAGTGAAAAAAAAAAAAAGCATGTCAGAAGAGACAGTAAATTCTGTTTACAGAGCACTTGCCCTTGCTCATTCTCCCAAATTAATTCTGAAACTACAGATAAATTAGCTTTTGCTAATACCTTATCGGCAGTCAGATTATCTAAAACCAGGTCAAGGAAAAAAATTCAGAAATGGGAGAACTTGCCTCAGCATATTACTCTGTCTCTCTTTTAAGGAAAACAAAACATTTCTTTTTTGAGGAAGTGATTTAAAATTTTTTGAGTGGCAATGTTTTTATTTACAATAAATATATCAGGTCATTCACAGCTTGAATTAGTAATTTAAATTTTTACTTAATATCATAACATTGAATAAAGCTCATTTTGTTTCAACTCAGAATCAAAACCTTTCCTCTCAACTTTGTCTTCCAATGCCTAACTCCAAGAAATCCTACTCACTCACGCAGTTTGGAAGAGAGCTTTCCTACAAACCACAGAAAAAAGTAATTTGCATCTTGAAGTAATTGCACTGAAATAAGCATCACCGAAATTGAATTTTTTTCAATATGGAGTTATGTGAGATAAAATAGGGACTTATACTAATCACAGCATATCTTCAGCTAAAATGTTTATCAAATAAAACTGTTACAATCATTTTTTTTCTTCCTTATGTATTGTTCAAAGCCAATACATGAGATTAATGAATGATTAGCAATCTTACATTGTGTATTCTTTGAGAAAGATTTTTACAGGAGTTTCTCTGTATGTCCTGATGAAAGTGTGCTGTAAAGATAGAACATGTTTTGGAATATTTAATGCAGTATGGTTCAAATACTGGTGTCATTTATAATTAGGAAGGCAGAAGTGATCTAAAGTAAGTTCCTCTAGCATTTCAGCTATGCTCTAACTGAAACAGATGTCTTTTCTTTGTAGGTAAGTAGAAAGATTAGAATTTACTGTTGGTATGATTTAGATTAAGAATGTTGTATTTTGTCAGTGAAAGCAAAGTGTATGGATTCTTCCAGAGTATCTGAGATCTTGTAAAACAAAAGCACTATATTTTTTTTTATATGAAATCTATAACTTGAAAAACTGTTTCAACATAAATCTATGTGGATATGTGTGTGGAGATATATGTATAAAAAGCTCACTTCTGATTTTTATTTTTCAAACATAGAAATGTTTGTTTATGGCTGTCGTTCTTTATTTTGCACATCCAAAGCCACTAAAACAAATGTGACCCTTGGCTGAAAGCAACAAAATTGCATGTCCATCTATAAAACACTGTTTTGCTTGGGGCAATACATCTCGAGCAAGTGTATAGCAAATCTCAATGCATTTTAATATTAAAAATTTAAGCCCAGAGAATGGTCTCATCCGGTTCCCAGGCCCTATTTTAAGCCCTCTGAGAAACATCTTTGCTAATGTATTGCAAATAAGTAACCAAGAGGGAAATGCATATATATATAATAATATGCATTACTAAATGGATAAAATATCTCCAAATACAGCTATGTCATATTTGATATAAATGCCTGACAACAAACAGTCTGCCACTGAAATGGAATCATGTATATTTAATCCTATCAGGGCTAGTCAAATCCTGCCTGACCAGTGCATCTTTCATTAAGCTGCAAAATTCATAAGGAAGGGTGACATTGGGGTCAAAGTCCTTCACCTGGCTTTTCTCCACACCCAGGATCCCATTCTCTAGGTATTGAGTCACTCATTTCTCCTTATGTCTCTGAGTGCCTTCTACTTTTATTAAAAGCAGTCACAAGTGAAGCTATATAGTCCTCATCAGCAATGGAGCATTCTCATGCCCAAAGCCAAGAGAGTTGTTTTTGTTTTGCTTTTCACAGAGTTGGAGGTTCACATTGGACAAACCCATTCCAGCAGCAGGAGTGTGCAGTAGCAGTAGTTGCATTTAGGGTTGTAGACTGTAGTTTCCAGTAGTCTCTAAGAACATTAATATGCACTAGAAGTTGCTAAGTCTCAGCTACTCAGAGCTATCAATCTTTTTTGACCTCCCTGTCCATGCTCTAAGCAGACAAGTGCTCCACTTTTGTTCCCAGACTTTACCAGAGCTGTATAAATGTATGCTAATGTGATGCTGACCTAACCACATCTACATGCCTTATGGCCAATTAGGAGATCTCTTTTATTTGTCTGAAAAAAAAACAAATACAAAAACATGTACACATAACTTCATGCAGTATCTGACACAGAAAAACTGTTATATGTATTTGGCGATGGACCGTATTGTTTCTATGGTCCTTTTCTCTCCCACTCTTTTTTCAGTTTTTTCCTCTCTGCTAGATGACAGATTGGGTCCTTAGGCATTGTTTTTGCTTGAAACTGTTCAGTTTCTCTACATACTTAGCTTGGAAATCTCTACTGACTGCGTAAAACCATACTAAAAGACACTTAGCTCTTCTTAAGATGCTTTTTTAAAAAAGAGCTCATATTGCTAGTGCTTTTCTCTTAACAACCAATTAAGTAGTTTAAGAACCCTACATTTCTGCAACATTTCCAATCCTACCTAAAATCTCATGGGATTTCAATGTGATTCCTTCTTTATACCTTCCTCCAGCTCACCTAATATGTCACTCTGTTTCATTTTTTGATTATCAGAATGGCCCTTGTTGGATGACTTCTTCTTCTCTACTATGCTCTTTTAATTCAAAGAATGAACAAATATTCCTACTATCAGCACACTGAAACTTACCACAAATATTTTTTGGAGAGCTGACCTACCCAGGTGACAGTCACTTCCTAAGACTGATCTGTAATTGACTGAGATTAGGTTTACTGCTTGCTTTTTTCTCAAAAGGACAGCCAGGAAGATGAGTTTTGAGTTTTTCTTTCCTGTTTTTTTTTTTTTTTTTTTCAGGAAAAATGATTGTTCAGAAAACAATCATTAAAAATAGTATTGCACATATTTTGGACCAAACATTTTATTCTCATTTGTATCTTCATTTATTTCTGGCAGGTCCTTTCATGTTATCTGATGAGCAGTATTTGAACTCCATCAGTCACTACCTATATTATTATGTTAAGAAACAAATAATTACATTGCTATAAAAGTGTCTCTTCAGGGTTTCTTTAAGAAGCAGTCTTCCTGATTAAAGCAACTCCTGGATTCTTTCATTTGTGAAAGCTTTAAGCAATCTGAAACTTTGCTTTGATTCAGTCATGATAAGCAAGTACATACAGAAAACTGAAATGTAGGGATGCCTTTTACACTGTGGCTTTATAAAGGTTTAAATTACTAAGCCTAAATGAGCATCTCAGAACAGGAGGAATGTGTCTTCCTTGTCATAGCAACAGTCTTTTCTGGCTGCGGTAGGCAGGACATTGACCTCTACCTGAAGAGCCCGAGGTAAGAGGAGTAGCCATGGGAAATTATTTATAACCTGACCAGCTCATTTAGTTTCATCCTCTAAGGCTCTCAGAGTCTAACTGACACAGCAATAATGGCCAGCGAACTTTTGATCCAATTAATTGTTAATGAGAGGCTTGATTAGCAAATAAAGGGCCTGTTAGGTTAGCTGATTTTCTTTCTTTCACAGTACCAGAGGTCAACTTTTTTTTTTTTTTTTTTTTTTAACTGAAAGAGAAATGCATTGTGTACTCTGGTTAAATTAATCACATGCTCACAGGTGTCAAGTAAAGTTGATTCAGAGAAACAGTGAACTTAGACATCTGTCTGCAGCCATAAGGATGCAGTAGGTATTCCTTGGTATGTTCAGGGTTAGATTTTTATTTCTTCAGCAATTCGACGGCCTGTGCTTTTCTGTGCCTGAAAAATATCACATTAAACTGTCCTTCTCTCTGTCTTGCTTTCCTTCAGGCTTCTTTCACAATTGTATTTTATTTGAATTATGCAGCCAGAATTCTCAGTCAGCTTCAGATTAATTAATTCTAAATATGTATTTTAAATTTCCTAGTGTATATACAAACACAGTTGCTGTGCATGATATTCTATTCTTGAAAGTTTCCTTCTGAGTTATGACATACTTTTGTGAAATAATAATGACTAAAGAGAAATGAAGGACTAAACTGATCTGCAAATGACAACTATGTAAATTAAGAGTATTTTGATCTCAGTGCAGCCATTCCAGATTTACCCTAGTGCAAATATGACATTAACAAATTGATCCCTGCAGAGTAGCTGTTGTTATCTGAACATTTCATCTGTTTTCATATTATCAATAGTGCTTGAAAATGGAATATCTCTTCCCTACTGCCCTCATAATGCACAGAAAACTACAGGAGAAGAACACAAGTTTCTTGTCAAGCTCTCAGATATTACAAATCTGAAGAACTGCTTGTCTATTGTGTAGGCTGTGATATAGTCTTTAATTACATGATCAAATTGTGTTTTTCTGTGCTGCCTTTGTATTGTTTTCATTCAGTTCATGGGAAGCCTGGGACTTGGCAAAGGGGAATCGCTTTGGTATTTCTTTTCATCCTTGAAACATTATGAAGACCAATGACATGTTGACTGTCCTCTAAGCCCTACTTAAGAAAAATACTACTTTTGTGATCAGGTCTCCTGTTCTGGACATCAGTGTAATACAAAAGTTTATAGCAGACAGGCTTGTGGAAAATACTTGTGCAGAATAGCTTAATGCACATATTTCTGTTTTGCACAGGGAAAATGAGGGATAGAAACATTAATGATAGAAGCATATGGTAACTAGTGGATCTCAGAGACCTTTTTATGCTGATGGAAGCTTGGTAGTTCACCTGGGTTATCTGTGTGCTGTTTTTTTATTTGTTTGACTCTTTGAATGCTTGTGGTCTGATTTATATGATCTTACTGTTTTCTAGCTCTCACAGCTCAAAGTACAGTTCTTACCGATTTTAGTGTACTCACTAGCTTAGTGAGTACTAACTATTTTTGCAAATTAAAGAGACCCTTGGAAATGAACAGTAAATAATTAGTAACCAGCCAGAAGTTTGGCTGAAATGACTAGTTCAGCCTCATGAAGAGGCAGAGACAATGGCAAGAGATAATGTTTAATCCTGCCATCCAAGACTGCCCTAACCACAAAACTTCCTATAATCTTCTTTCAACCACTAACTACTCCACGTGAAACACAAAGAGGGGGTATAGCTTCTGCTTTTTTCTTTTCTTTTCTTTTTTTTTTTTTTTTTTTTTTTTTTTNCCTCTCTGCATAGCCTAGTGACATCCTTGTACTCTTGCCGAGTTGCCTGCCCCTTCTTCCCAAGCCAGGAAACTCTCTTTTTTTTTTTTTTTTTTTTCCCTTCTGGGTTTTCTGTGCTTCATAGGTTCAGATGGATTCCTTTATTTTGGTAACATTTAGATCCCCACATCTGTCCTTGGCAGATCTAGAACAAAGCGAGTTCTCCTCCTTCGCATATGACAGTTCCCTGAGGTCAATAAGGTCTTGGACTTGCCAAGGTGATTGGTAGAGCTTTTTCTGACTTTACAGATATGGCCGAGGTGCTGTAAGCCCTGATTCTGTTCCTTTTCCTCTACCACAGTCAGCTAGAACTCTTCTGAACTCTACATTTCTCAGACTTTATCAAACCTTATGCTTTCCTGCACTTTTTTTGCCCAAATCCTTTCTTTAATACTGGCTCTTCACTCATTCTTCTTTTGAGATTATTTTCCTGATGACAATCCTTATTCTCAGTCATCCAGCTGACTCACTCTAACTACAACTAAGAAAGGTTGCTTTTCTGACTTTATATGTGAAACTTTACTCACATACAAATGCCTGAAAATATTCCCACATGTCTATGTAGCTGTAGACATGTGCCTAATTTTTAAGATTTCATAAAGCTTTAAATAACTGAAAGGGGTTCTTATAACATAAAGTAGCACCATGCTGCTATTGGCTTGATGTTTAATAGACATATCTTTTCTCAGGGACACAGTCTTTTCTCTTTACTCATTCTACATAATATCCTTCACTGAAAATAGCTCCACTGAGTACAGAGGGTAAGCCTTCAGTTTGAAAAAGCATTCAGGAAATAGAAGCCAATGAGTATGTTTGGAATAGTAGTCTCACTATTCTGTTTCTGTTTCATATTTCTGTATGTGTCTGGTGCTATAGAAAATTAGTATATAAGAAGAATGTAACTATCAAAAAAGAGAGGTGAATCATTCCAAAATGGTTCTTCTGATAATATAAGCAAGAATCACATGATGACAAAGATGTAGGTCTGTGTACTGAAAGAAACATATCTAACCCTCCAGTTTGTTCGATACACATAATTCTTGAAGTTTGCTTGTGGCTGTATACTACAAGAATATGACCATTAGCCCTTTTTCCTACAGAATATTTTTATTCTTTTTCAAATTGTAGTGAGCAATATTTTTAATTTCCTATTAAGGTTCAGGTTTTATTTGACTGTGAACTATAAGCAAAAGGATCATTAAAGTTCATATTAGTTCCATGAAACAGTGTAGCAACCCCATTGCATGATGTATTATTATATGTCTTTTTTACACTGAAAACTTGAAACAATAATGCAGCATTAAGTGCTCTATATTCTGTTTAAATTATTGTAATTAGAATTTGTTTTGGCTTCTCCCTAACTCTCCTGTCATTGTGATATAATCTTACAATTATAATGTATAATTCATTTCCTTCCCAATGTTATTGAAATTGGCTAGGGCTACGTAGAATAGATGCCAAAGCCTTAATAGGTTCTGAAGTAACAAACATTTCTGATAACTATTTTTTTTCTGGTAATCAATTTTATTTTTCTATTTTCATTACATTAGTACAAGAGAACTTTTAATCTACAATTAAACATCACTACATGAATTAAATTGATTCAGTGTAAAAGCAATTTCTAAAAAATTGTTTATGGAATATAGAGGTTTTGAAAAAAAATATAAATGGAATAGAACTTTATTTTGAGTTACTTGGCCCAGTTCCAGTAAATTCTCTATACACCAGGGAGTTTCCAACCTACTGAGGGAATGTAAGGACAGAATTTATGAAAAAAAAATGATAGACATACCATTATGAGAAATAGAAGGGATGGAAGGACCAGTGAAGTTATCATCTAGGCATTATGGTATACAGTGGGTGCACATCACGGAATGTGTTTTCTTAGTCTCTTCAATGCCACAGATAAGCAGTTTCATAGACAACTGGAGCTTTGATTACACAGATTTGTGTGCAGAAAATGATATGGTTTCACCTCATCAGTTACGGCTAAACACTACCTATAAGGGACTAGTCTTCAGGCTAATAGCATTGCAGTGAATTTAGTCTCTCAATAGCCTCCTCTGCTTCATAAAATGTGACTGTTTGGATTTTCTATAATGAAACATATTTAATATAATACGATGCTCTTTAATCATTTCTTAGATGATCTTCTCTGTCTGAGGCTCTTAGAAAGTGGTGAGTAGCACATTGAACCATATTGAAGTTATTGCACCTCCCTCAAGGATGCTTCAGGATTGGGTCCCAAATTTGGATGTGCCAATCCACTCCCTGGAGAGACAGTTAATCTGCATAGACTGGAAAGGCTCCCTAGAAAGAATAAGCCAGCTAGAATCTTTCAGGCATTTGTGGATATCTCCCAAACTCACTGAACAAAAATATAATCTAAGGGATGAAACAAGTATCCCCAACCCATTTAAGATATATTCTTCACATGAATAAAAAATGTTTCAGATTTTAAAACATCTTATTAAACATGATATGGCCCTTTGATTCTTTTAAAGATTAGCTCAGTGAACATGCCACCAGAATCAGAAACTTGTACACGTAAAGAGCTCTAACACACATTATAAATGAATAAACATCTCTAAACCTTATTTTTTCATGTTTTGTTACTACTACATGAAGTTTTGCGCCGTGAAAAAATCTATTTCTGTCTAATTTATTGAATTTTATTCGATACTCTTCTCCTGATGTGAGAAGGGATCTATATTCATATGTATTTTGCTCTAAATTAGCTATTTGCTTATTGACCCTAAATAGTTATCATCTCAGCTGGAAATATATTAGAGTTCTAGTTGCCAAACAAATATTCAGCAAAAGATGAATAAAAGCATATGGGGAGGAAAAACCTACAAAGTTTTCACTGCCAATATAATGGAAGGCATTCTGGCAGACAGCCATCTGCACCCGCTGAACAGAGGGATCCTGGGATGACATTGATCGATTTAACAGTAGGAAGGTATTAATGATATTCAGCTCTGATGGCTGAGCCACTTCACACTCATTTGCATTTCCATTCATCATCTCAGCATTTATCATTATGAGGCGAATGCCAGAACTAATTAAAGTCTGGGCTAACAGGGTGACATGGGAGTTCAGCCACTACTTATACAGAGGAAATATGGGAAACTTTCCAGCAGGAAGTACATCAACCTTACACCAAACCCAATTAACTTAATTCCTAACTAAACCATTTGAGGGTCCTTCATTTGAATAAAGTAAAAAAAAAAAAAAAAAAAGTGATTGAAGTTACATTTTTTTCCTCCTTGAGTTTAGTTGTTTCATGACTCAATAATGTCTTATATAGGCATTTGCTATAATATACAGTGTAAGGTTTCCTTAATGTGGAATTCATTCCTATTCACCTTTCCTTTCCCAATTTTGATGTCATAAGCATAGATGTAATTTCAAATTCTATAATAAAAGAAAAACTTTAAATATCAATTTAAACAAAATTTGATCCTGAAAAGACCTAAAGAGCATTGCAAATACCAGCGTAAAAATGACAATCAAAAGCTGTAATACACTGAAATACGTTGTTTCCATTAACGAAAAACACTTCTCTAAATGTGGATCAAATTCTGTTTTTATTTGTTTTCCAGCATGAATATATGAAATTTTCTTCTTGGCATGCCAAGACTTGCTTGGCCTTATAAGCAAATTAAACAGGATTCAGTAGTGAAAATAAGTCTCAGTAGGTCTTTTGTTTCCAAGAATATTCTTTGTAAAGACTGGGATAATCATAGGTATATTGTATATCAAATTTTACTTGGACCAGGTCTGTAGCACTCCTGTGTCCATTTGAAACAGAATAAAAGAATAAATTTAATAGGAAAATTATGTAGTAATAGTGAAATCCATAGAAAAATTTTGTAATTACTTTTACATTTAAAATATGTATAGGTTATGTCCATAATTACAAAAGTAATCTTTTCAAATACTTATATATAGCACATTATCCTTGACAATATATATGTCAAGGATATAATATACAATGATAAATGTATATATATTTCATATTTTAATATAAACACATTTAATATAAATATATTTTAGTAGTATATTCTAAAGATATAATAAAGTATATACTTATGTTTATATTCAGTATGTTTTTACAAGCAATATATCCTCTTTTACTTCTGCAAATACAAAGAGATATTTGCTCCTAGCTTGGGGTATTTTGGCATTATTGAGTTGCTCAAGGAATTTCTCTCCCTTGGTAAAATAATTGCACACCACTAAGTGGAATATTAAGTTCCAACGTCTACAATGAAATGTGGACATTGTGACAGTGCTTCTACAGAAAGTGATGGATATCTACAATTCTGGATTACAAAGCATCAAGAGATTCATAGATTAAATATCCGTTCTTCATATCCGTGTCTCAGACTTTGTGAGAGAAGCATGGAGTTTGTAGTCTTGATGTGAAGTTCCTTCTAAAACTAAAGGAAACTCAATCTGTATTCATGTTAAATTTTAATATTTATTTTTTTAGCTCCAACAAGGATATTTATAAGAAAGACAAGTATGGATGAACAGATCAGATATTTTTTTAACTGGGCACTGATGAAGAACATAGCATTTTATGAAAGCAGAATGAGAGCTGCAGCAGCTAATTTTCATTTTCCTTTCATGCCAGGCAATCTTTATTCTCTCTTTGGGGTAACATCTTTTTCCTCTTCCTGAAATACATTTTTGACCCATTCACATGGGCAGGCAGTATGTAGTGTGCAAAATGATCAATGAACAATAAAGGTTTGGATTATATTGACTTGATGTTGATTACTGTAGGATGTCTGCTGCAAAGATGTTATAGCTTTTGTAGTTCATTAGCTCACATCAATTGAACACCAAGTCAAATTAGTACATGAGAATCTTTCTTTCTGTAATGCAGTTTCAACTTACATTTCATGCTTAGCTTTCCTGTCTGTATTTCCACATGATAGTTGTTACAACATTTTTCTCTATAGGAGAAAAGAAAAAGAAACAGACCGAAAAAATCAGAAGGTGTCAACTAGGTGAGTTCATGCTCCTTTCATCTAAGCAAGTTATCCTACTTGATATGATTAATATGGTTTCTGACACACTGTACTTACATCAGGAATGATGTTATTCTACTGCAAGATGTCTGTACTCACGCCAGGATATGGCAGCTTATTATTTAAAGAAAGAAAGAAAAAGCACAACTCTACTGAATGATGCACTTACTGTCAAAAATGCAGTGTAGGTTTTGGAATTTAAGATCACAGATCATTTGAACAGATCAAGAGTTGTTAAAGATGTCTGCTGTTCTCAAAAAATGCATCAGAAATTTAGTTCAGAAACAGTTCTAATGAAAAGCCATAGCATTTTCTTGTCTTCAAGGAGAAAGAAAAGAATACAAATTGAAAACAGAAACAAGGTTTTATTCTTAATTCCTTTAAGTGGTAATATTATCCCTACAAGTTGCCCAATCTCCTCGTCGTGCCCTGTGGTAGGTCTATTCTACCACCACAACCACAGACCCTAAAATGTGCTAGAAGAGCAAATCACTTACTGCCAGAGATACAAAATTTCATAGCATTGACTTTGGCTTGTTTTTTCCAAATAAAAGAATTATCAGAGAAGCAACAACAGCTGAGATGTGGGGCGTCATGGGGCTTCATGCCAAAGAATAAAGTTTGGATTTGAAAACAGAGCTATTCACAAGAGATTTTAAGCTTTCTGCATTTGAGGTCTGATCCAGAACTTTAGTGTTCCTTTTCACACATCTAAATCTGGAAAATAATTTTTGGAATATCCCTGTGAAAATATTCTTGACATCTTCTGATTTGAGTTTATGGGCACTGTCACTGAAAAGCATTGGGTGAAATTATTTTAGGATTTTCTTCTTTGGCTAAAATTCCAGGAAGAAATGATACAAAAAAAAAAAAAAAAAGAAAAAAGAAATATAATATATATATATATATAAATCAGGAAATAATGCAACAATATGGCTGGGCTGTCAAACCTTATTTTGTTTTGCAATAACTTGATATAGGCAGGACACATTTCGCTTTTAAATTACGAGGACAAGAAAATTGTTATCGTATGTATCTGCATTACCTCACTATTATTGCTCTTGTTCTTTTCACCTGTGTTGTTCTAGCTGTAATGCTTATGTTAAAAATCAAATGTTTTTACTCTGTAGCATAGTGTTTGTTCACATGGGCAATAAAAAATTGCCATGTAGAACACCCTTTGACTTTGCTTATTTCTTAAATTAATGAGATATGTGAAGATGATACAATATAATTTCCATGAAATCTACATATGAAGTTTAATATTCTTGTTAACAAATTGTCTGTCTGATTCTTGTGCATGGAAAGTCAGTGAAAAAATACAATTTGGACATTTAAATCAATTTTTGAAAAGAAAAAAGATCTTGTTACAACAATTGGAATTAGGATTAAACTATTTTTTTTTCTTTAAGTATAATCTGCTTTTGATAACATCACTTTGATGTGAACTTTATTAGGAACTAAAAGTTCTAATTTAAAATGACTGATTATTCTTATAAATATCATTTTGCAAATGCATTGCCTTCAGATGTCCAGTTATCATCTAACAATAAAAAGAGCACCAGTGTACAATCTGATGCCAACTATATCCATGATTGCTATTCAGCATTATATTCCTCTTGAATGAAATTATGTAACAAAGTACAAATTGCAAAAATGTCAGCTAACTTCAAACCAAATACACATTGTCCCATTGAAAAGCATAATGATTGTGTTATTAGCTTTATTGTGAGAGTTGCAACTTTTTAACAAGCCTTTAAAACACTAGGTCTCCAATACATGGAACTATAAGAAACAGAAAAGTAAAAATAATATGACATAACTTTTATACAATCTTACAATCTTTATAATCTTTTATACAATAAAATCTAAATCCATGTTTTTGTGTCTTCTCAAGCTTAACTCATAGAACAAAAGATTTTAAAAAAAGAAGTTTGGGAATAATAAGTTTTTTGTCAAGCAAAGTCATGAAAACAGTTAAACTGAGCAGGTTTGAACACCTTACTTCAGTAAGATTACTCATAAAGCAAATTTGTGTATAAAGGATAGGTGTTTTCAGGATCTGGCCATTAAAAAGGTTTCTGTGGAGAAGTAATCAGAACTCTTCAGGATGACACTATTTATTATTCATACTATAGCAGCAAAGTAACTAATAAAACAATCTTAGAGAAAGAAAGACTCCAGCATTTTGTGGGTCTCTTTTATCAGCTAAGGACTTCAGAATCACTCATGAAAGACTACATTGCTTTCTGTGTTTATATTTATGTGTTTACGGTAGTAAATATGTAGTATTTATGCAGTAAAGATTTTTTATCTCATTTTTGTGATCATTTATAGCAAATAAACAACATAGCATTAATATGAAAAATAAGACTATTGGAAAAGGGAAAAGTAGTCCAACTCCAGCAAAAGTAAGCATTATCATTGTAAAACTGAACTACTCAGATTGGCTGCTAAGTGGAATGTTTTCTCAAATTGTAAAACTGAAAATTATACTGGAGGTGACTGTATAAAAGAGTTAATGTGCTTGTGCAGTCATTAGCTGTAGCAAGCCAGAGAAATAATAATGAAAATAAAAAAAAAATTACAAAGTCAGTCTTGGAAAAAAAGAAGGAAACAACTTTAAACAACTTGTTTTCCCTGGCTTCTTTTTGTGATAAGGGAATAGTCTCGTGAACACTGCAGGCCTTCTGCCATATGTTCTAGGAAACTAGGGACCCTTGAAGAAGAGGCTTTTGAATTATTGATCAATGATTAGCAAATGCAATTGAAATTGTAGACTTGATGTTGTGCAGGGATTCATAATTTATGAATGGACAAAATACTAGGTAGCAGAGGTAGTGGTAGGTGATTTCAGCCCCCATATTGATTACTTAAAACAACAGGAGGTAAGTGTAGTGTGACAGATAGAACAAAAACTGACAGTTCACTGCCTGTCCATCATTACCGACAGAGCACTGGGGGAATAAAGCTTACAGTAGAAGCAAATACATTTCTATTGTGTGTCTTTGATCATTATGCTGTTCCACTAGACCAAAGGACATATTTGTTTATAATTTATGCATTCTCTTACTATTAAAGATTGATAACATCCTATTAAACACTGTAGCATCTAAATATCCAGATAGTTTGTATCTGTAACATCTCAAGAAGAAATGCTGTAAAATATTTGCTGTGAAATAGTCCATCAGCAAAGTTTTCTATCCTTTTCTGTCTCTGATTCATGGGATAGTAGCTTTCCTTCTTACAGATCAGTGCTTGAGAGTGCTGCTTCAGAGTTTGATCTCTCCTGTCAAATCTCAGTCTCTAACTGAGATTTTATGTGTAGATGAAAGAGTAGAGAACATGTGTAAGGTATATACATGCATTCTCCAGGTCACAGCTAGTGTATCATCTCTGTAATACGAGTAAAAATTATCTATGAATTTAAACAGAGATGGTCTTCATCCCTCTTACACTCCTAAAATGAAAGCAGTTTGATTCTGATTTAGTGACTTCACTGATGCTTGAGGGGATTTGGGGACTTTCTGCTGGCAAATGACATCTGATTTTGCTGGAAATGTGTTATTACAGAACCAGCACAAAACTACATACCCTGTCATGGATCTTTGCTGCACTATGATAGAGAGATATCCTTGTCCATAGCATCATAGAGTCATAGAATCATTATAGTTGGAAAAGATCTTCAAGATCATCAAGTCCAGCCCTAAACCCATCACCACTGTGCCTGCTAAACCATGTCCCTAAGTGCCTCATATACACATTTCTTGAACACTGCCAGGGATGGTGACTTTACCTCTGCCATGGGAAGTCTGTTCTAATGCTTCACCACTATTTCCATGTAGAATTTTTTCCTAATGTCTAACTTGAACCTCTCCTGGTGCAACTTGAGGCTATTTTCTCTTGTCCTACTTTGGGTAGTTATTCTGGAGAAGAGATCAACCACTACCTCACTACAGTCTCCTTTCAGGTAGCTGTGATAAGGTCTCCCCTGAGCTTCCTCTTCTCCAGACTAAATAATCCCAGCCTCAGCCACAGTAAGTGCTCCAGCCCTTTCATCAGCTTCATTGCCCTTCTCCGGGTGTGCTCCAGCACCTTGATGTCCTTCTTGTAGTGAGGGACCCAAAACTGAGCACAGTATTTGATGTGCATCCTCCTCAGTGCTGAGTACAGGGTGAAAATGTGCATGCGGATCTGAACACATATTTTTTCTTTAATATGTTAGCTAGAACTGAATAAAATTGTAGTAGTCTATATTGAAGAGAAAAAGGTAGTTTTTACAAAAAGAAAAAAGAAAAAGAGGAAGTACACAGGAGCTGGACTTAAAATTTTTAGAAAAAGCGCAGCTCTAGGCTGGGTTAAATATTTACTTGCAAATAACGAAGATAAAATGTCCATCTTAAGACCATAAAAATAAATTGAATGGAAAGTAAGCTATAGAAAAGCAGAAACTTCCAATGTTTTAAGAGCAGATGGAGAAAAAAGATGCCTGTGAAGAACAATGGTGCTGTAGACACAAGACAGACGATGACTACCCACTAACAGAAGCATATGTGAGAAACAAGAGGGTAATGCAAGGAAGGTTGAGTGATGTTGCCTGGAATCTGCCTAAAGGCAGAATTCATCAACAGTTATAAACTGTTCATCTTGACCTTAAGACTTGCAGTAGTTTGGTTACCTTTAAAATTAATCTGGATAAATATTATACGTAGAAATATTTCCAGGGAAACAAGCCCAAGCTCTCAACTAGAAAACTAAGACTGCAGAGGAGTCAATATAAACAGATAATCTGCCTGGTAAATTATCTTCGAACAACAGGGAAGTTTGATGTTTTTGACAAAAATAGCACCAAATAATGTAAAAGATTAGTCCAAACCACTGTTTGGGCAATATCCACAAAAATGGTCATTCTATAAGAGAAACTACCTACTTCTCCTGAAAAGTTCTATTCCCTCACTGTTCCTGAGCTTCCCTCAGCAGCTAGAGAAGACTGAGTGAACAGAGCACCCAAACAACAAAAGTGACCCTAGAAAGCTTTCTGGAGAGAAAAAAAAATGTATCTCTCTTTGCCATTGAAATAGAAGGAGGAAGGATACATTCTCCAAACTGGTCAATCATCAATCTTACAACAACTAGCAGAACAATATATTTCTGGTCAGTGAGTCGAGTAGATTTTTGGACATTCCATAAAGCATAACTTTGCATTTTGCATTAAATGGTCTTACTTTAACTAGAAATAGTCTATGAGTTAAAAATGCATGAAATGTTTATAAGTAACGAAAAAAAGATAATAGTCTGTCCTCCATCAGTCATGACATGATTTGCTTAATGCCTTCATAGCTTCGTGTTTGATGAGTGATGCATTCATCCAAAACTTGTGTTATATTAATCATATATAGTAACACTATATATGACTCTATTTTATCCCTTTAATTCTATATATAACAGTGCTAGCACTGAGACTTTTTGTATCTTCATAAAAGTAAAGACGTATGATTTGAGTTACACAGTTAAATCAGAATCATATTTGTAGAGTGAATGAATTTTCACTCCTCCCACCTTTCTTCTGCTCAACTCTCCCCTTCAGGAAGCTAAAGAAAAACAAAACAGAACAAAATTTTGCAAGGGTAGACTGGGACAATTTACAAATATTTCTGATAACCACTGGATGCCCTGAGCTGTGTGAAATGCCTTCTGCCTCTCCTCTCTTTGCTGATTATAGCCTGCCTATCAGCCTTTAGTACTGAAGAATACCACCTGCTTTCTCGCCTCCTGTAGATTTCCACTCTGTTTATGCAGTGATGACCATTTTCTCCCTTTCCTCCTTTAATTAATCTGAAAGAGTGACATTTTTTTGCATCTGATTTCCCAAGAACTTCTGTTTTATACAATGTCTGCCATTGTTCTCCAAGCACAGATGCAGCCTTGTACTTCATCCACAGGAAATTCTCCAATATGATCAAATAGGGTGGAAGAAAGCCTGATTAGTAAAGAGACTGTCAAAGAATCTTAAAAAGATTCATAGACTGTCAAAGACTTAAAGAAAAACAACGGGTTCATGCAGAATTTCATTTTGGGTTCTCATATCCAACTGCCACAGGAAAATAGGATGAAAAAAGGAAGCATAAATGGATAAGAATGAAAGGAAGAAGACAATGAAGAACGGTGGTTGCAGCAGAGAATGATAGTTGAGGAAGACAGAAAGTAACAAAAGGTTTAAACTTCAGCAAAGTTAAAAGAGTAAGTTTGAAGAAAAAAAAAGGATGAGGGAAACAAATAATGGCAGAAAGTAAATTGGGAAATATACTTACTGAACTTCAAAATACTATCCTAATTAAGTAAACATAATTATTATTCAGTCAGAATTATTCAGTCAAAGTCTAGAGATACTTAGGGCTATCAGAGGCACAAGAGTGATTTAAACTTGTATTATTCTTTTCCTCTGCCATTTTCAAAAATTGTAGGAGAAATGTTATGCACTCCTCATTCTGCTGCAGTCTAGAAAATATTTTAGAAGTCCAGATGAAATTATATAGGAAAATATTCAGGGAAATGACATTGTATGTTTGTTCTCTTATACAATTCCTCTGGCAGCCACTACTGGTCATTGTCAAAGAGGGAACACTCTGATCTCATATCTTCCAATGGTTTTGTCTTATGTATAATAGTAAAAATTCATGCCCAAAAACATTAATCAGTAGAACAGCTTTTTACCACACACCAAAATAGGACTATGATCACACAAAAGTTGGAGCCCTGTTGGTGAAACAGTGGAGAGGTTTCTTAAAGGGGACTTATAATAGGAGATGGGTAAAGAATTAAAAAAAGGACAAAAAGTAAATGCATATTGTATTTTTTTCCAAAAATAAAAGTGTAAAATAAGCAAGTGTACCCAACTTAGCATTTTGACTTCTTAATATTGTTGGCTTTTTGCCAATAATTAATATTATTGAATTTTTGTTTGTGTTTTTGTGTATGCTCACTTTATAGTATCTATGAGAAGATCAGCATCTTTCAATATTTACATGCTATTTAAAAATATTAGTGAAACTCAGGGACAATGTGGCTTGGCTCATCCTAATTGGTTATTGGTCCTTTCAGAAAAAAAAAATTTTTTGCAGGAAGTTGTGTTAGACCTGCTTGCTTTTTTTTTCAGCTTGTCCTGGAGAGAGGGGATTGAGAGCAATAAGGAAAAAATGGGAAAAGCCATAAAGCCACGGCAGTGCAACAAGGAGGGCTGAAAGATTGGAGAAGGAAATGTGATTTTATCTGCTAAAGTGTCACTTCATCCTGGATATCCTTACAACATAGACTCATTGGTATAAAAGTATCTCAGAGGAGAGGAAGCTTCTTGTTTAAAGGTATGTCTATTTAATAGGTATCTGGGACTCTTCCTTTAAATATTTTAGCACTAGATTATTAACAATAGGGGATGAAACAGCTCACAGTGCTATGTATTTCTTTCACCTCTTTTATCTAAATATCAAGGTGACATGATCCTGATACTTTCAGAGCAGCAGGGCTGTCAAAGGGGCTTTCCTATTAAGCACAGATAACTAAGTAGGAATGATCTGCCTTGGATGTTGCATTCAAGTCTCTGTTTCAACATCTACCTGAAATAGGCTCTGTCATATGATCAATATGTTTCTACACAGGTGCTTGGAGAAGCTTATAAAAAGCACCTTGTGCAAAGGTTTTCCTTCTCATTTAAAATCAGCCTTGATAAAGTCTAGCAACCTGATCTGTCCTCAAAGTTAAGAATGCTTTGAGAAAGAGGCTTACAATTTGACCTCCCAAGGTCCCTTCTCACCTCAGGTACTCCATGCATTGGAATTTTGCAAAGGATTACTCTGTGCTTAAACTTCTAGCCATGTTCAAGGAAAAGCCATAGCACAGATCAGTTGTAGGAACCAGAAATATTCCCTTGAATTAACTTATTCCTTCAGGAGCAATAAATGGTGTTGTAACCAGGACTTTTATTACTATAAATTGTGTTTATACAATAGGAGAAATGGCCATTACCAATTGACCATGAGACATCAATGTTCCCTTGTGGCGAAGAAGGACAATGGCGCTTTAGGAAGAGGGTTGCCAGCAGTTCAAGGCAGGAGATCCTCCCTTGAATCATGGTGAGGCCACATCTTGCCAGTTCTGGGCTCCCCAGTAGAAGGGAACATGGAACTATGGTATAAAGTTATAAAGATGATTAGGGGACTGGAACATCTCTTTTATGAGGACAGGCTGAAACAATTCTTCTTGGAACTTCTCTTCAGAATATTTTGAAATAAAAGGATTGCATTTGACATCTTCTCTTGCTTTCCCAAAGTCACATTATTGCTGAATTACATATATAAAAATATAAATATATATATATATAAAGTAGGCATGCAATAGAAATCTAGAAATCTCTTGGATTTTCCAGGATATGGGTTTGCATTATCTGCATAAACCAATAGTCTACATAAAGTCCTACAAGTATGATAACAGGTTAGCACATTCAGCTACTGTAGACAGCATTCTACTCAGAAACATTATAATCACTTTGAAACTCATGCAGCTAATGAAGAAACAACTTAAAGGTAAATAAATCAAGGAACTGAATAATTATTAACAAATTGTCTCATTCGTGATCGAAATGGGGGTAGGTTATTTTCAAGCTGTGAAATACAATATAAAAAGCACCATAACATCTCCAAGTCCACAGCGGTCCTGACCAATGCATCCTGTCTCATGAAAGGAAGAGGCTTTCACTTTCATCATAAAAACAGCAGAATACCTTTAGTCTTCTAAGAAGTTTCCCATAATAACAATAACAACAACAACAACAACAACAGCAGCAGCAATAATAATAATATACTCTGAAAGGCAGTTGGATGAAAAATAAAAGAAAAAAGAGAAGAAAAGGAAAAAAAAAAAAAAAAAAAAAAGAGAGA
>NW_020455576.1:500006-534853 GCF_003342845.1 Nothoprocta perdicaria
AGGAGAGGAGAGGAGAGGAGAGGAGAGGAGAGGAGAGGAGAGGAGAGGAGAGGAGAGGAGAAAATTAAATGAGTTTCATAAAGGACATAAAGGTCATATGACCAGAAATGTCATAAAGGAAGCAGAGTGGCTAGGAAAGAAGGACTGGAATGGCATCATGAAGTTTTAGGAAAGGTTGAATTCAAACAGTCAAAAAGATTTCTACAAATTTAATGAATGTTCCACATTGGACAATCAGTATGAGAGGCTCGTCTGTTTTTTGAAACATAGGTACCCTTCTTCCTAGTAACACATGGGCTGGAAACAAATGAAGTGTTTCCAATGAGATAAAAATAAAAAAAAAATTCTTCATAGTTTATAAATGAGGCCTAAATTACTCTTCTAGATCATTATTTTAATATAGTTTCAACTTCCTTTCAGTGAAAACTGAAACTTTCTTTCTAATTTTTTTTCTGTTCTGCATGATACAAGCTGCAGGTAAGAGTCTAAATCTAAGCAATTGAAAAACATCCCAATATCACTACAGTCCTTTTGAGACTTTGAATAAAGAATCATCCTTTTCTGAGACAACTGAGGAAAGAAAGAAACATTTTGGATTCTTTCTTAATTATTATAGCAAGAGTATCATTGCAAAGAAGGGTTGAGGAGGGAAGAAAGAGAAGAATAAATCACAGAAAGTAGTTTTCCAAAGACAGGCATGTTTTATCAATTGAGCTTTCAGGAATAAAATGAAACGTGAATAAATTATTACCATACTCCAAAATCTCTCTTGGCAAACTTTCCTGGAAAATATCATTAACAATGCTGATCTTTCATTTCCGTTGGGGATGAAAACAGGCTTGACCCACCTTGGGGTAATTTTAAGTAAAGGGCATCACTTGAGAATTCTCTTAATAATCTCAGTCTCAAGTCCTTCAGCCAGAGCAAGTCACCTTGTAATGAGTATTCACTCCACAATAATCTCCCTTATCCCGAAAAATGGTATAAATAGAATTACAACACAATTGCCTCCTTTTATCTGATGAATGTGAAGCAGCAATATTGTGTTAGTGGGCCTTTTTGGAAGATATATTGGACTTTAATAAAATTTGATCAATGCATTTAAGTCAAATTGAATTATATGTAAGTGGATAGGGTTGACATATGTTTCAATATCTGCGAGTGATACATTATTCTCCAGTGAGCATAAAATTTAATGAAATATAAATACCCATTAATCCTCATGTTTCAACCAATCAGTCACCGTTGTTCCTGCCTGCTGTTAGCAGAAGCAGGCCCAGAAAGTCATCTGTTTTATCTAAGCAGGAGCTCTAAACTGGAAAGACATCAGAAAGCTTAGGAAAGAAAAGAGGAACAAAATAATAATTAAAAAAAAGCCAGCATTTTTGTGTTGCATGCTCTCTAAAGTGTAACAATGAAGTTTTGAATTCATTCTTTTAATAGAAACAGAAACAGAAGCAGAAATAAAAAGAAATCAAAAAGAAATAGAAATCAAAATAAAAGAAATCAAAAGAAATAATCAGCACCTTTGAAATTGCAATTTTGCCACTATACATATTTAGAAGGAAAATAAGATTAAAAAGACCCCCACACAAATTCCTTCATTCTTCTTTAGCTGGGTGTTTTGTTATGGTGTATTTTGTGTTTTTTTCAAGCCTAATGTGTGACAAAAAGAAATATAGAACAGGTTCCCCCTGAAAAATATCTAGTACCATGAATCTGATTGAGTTGGATTTTGAAAACTGCACTGTGGAAAACATTAGAAAATGTTTTTGTGTAAATAGCAAACTGTTCTAAGATTCCACATTACATAGCACAGTTTTACAAGCATCTAATTTTAGTTAATAATAATAATAGATCTATAACGTTCAAGATTTAAACACTTTAATGCTAGACTTAACCAGCTCAAACTGAACAAAAAGAAAACAGAAATCACTTGGGCTTACATCTAACTTTTCAGTTGATTATTTACTAATGTCAAGCAAGAACTGATTCCTAAAATCTCTTCAAGTTTCCTTTGCTGAGTACAGCTTTTTTGATAAAATGAGAATACTGAAAAAAACAAGCAAACCACTGATTTTTTTTAACCTTTGTAACCTACATTACCAGGATACCAAGAGCCAGGCTGGTGGCATACTCCTAAGGCAGCTGATTTTAGAAGTCTGCAAAACTGCAGAGTTTTTTTAAATGGGTGTTTTCCAAAATGTAACAATTTGGGGGTATCAATGTAAAGGTTCTATGATTTAGGAAGAGTCCAGATATGTGCATCTATATTGAAGTTTTCATTGTTAATAAAAAAAAACCTTTGGGAAAACCTTTGGAGACTTAATATTTACCTTTTCAACTTTCACCACTCTGAGGTATGTAAATTCAAAAGATAACCTGGATATATAAATGTCATGGCGAGAAAACTCTGGATTATACAGAATACATAACTAGGATGAATGTTGACATTTGATTAATGTTATTCCTTTTATTTTTATGCCATAGATCACAGGAGCCCTATATACAGTACTCCCCAGTTACTGTAACATTATTGTTGATATGTATTTTCTGATATGACAATGAAAAGGTTGAACACATGTGAGATTCTTATTTTAAAGGATTAATTTTATTTAGTCCATTTTATATGAAAGTTATGCTGACATTTGTGGAGTGTAAAATATGTGTGAGCCGAAGAGAATTTAACAGCATTTTTTTTCTAGTAAAAACATAAACACAGGGATTAAAAAGTTTATTTTTTTTTAAGCATACTGCTTAACTGCAAAACATGTTATAATGAACTTTGATGTCACTTTAAGCTTTAATATGGCTGAAGTTCTCTGATGAAGAGGTATTAGGGACTATTGCATAGTTTTCTTTTCAAAAAGTTATTCTGTGCATTACAATGAAAACTGAAATTCCGCAAGACTAATCTAAAAAGGATAAAAATTGCATATGAAAAATATTTGGAGACATGCAATTATGAGAATAATTTTCAAGATCAACAAAACTTGCTAGGCAAGGTAAAAGTCAGCAATGAACTTTGAAACATGAATTTTGAATATATTCAGAAAGAAAAATTAAAAAAAAACACTTGGCGGGCCAGATCAAAACACTAAATGAGTGCCTTCCTCCTCTTAGGAAGCAGATTTAAATCAAAACAAGAGCTGGAAAATACACACAAAAAGAATCATGCTAGGAATAAATTCATTAGCTGTGGAAATTTTCTGAAAGGAAAATTAAAGTAACCTTTAAAACAAGGAGTGAGATGGGAGATTACTTTGTTAAGCACGGATTCATCTCAGCTAGAATGGAATTAATATTTTATTCAGGTTTTTCCATTTATCCATGAGCTGACTGTTGTCTAACTCTGTATGCTAGCACAGGTATAGTCCATCTTTCATGCTATGTTTTTACATATGCTTGAAACATACCTCTGTAGAAACCATCACAATGGTGGAACCAATAATAATGAATGATTACATTATGATAAAGTGTGATATAGCTTATTCCATCAGTAACTGGACCAAGTTATTAAGGTAGCACTAGACAAGTGTTTGCAAGCAGCTCCTGAACAGCTGGCTGACTTACTTTCCAGTGTATTTTTGCTTTCTCCAGGGTTCATAGTTATATACTACAGGTGCAAGATAAATAGTGACCACTGGATAAACTAATAGCTACAGTAGAATCATAGAATCATAGAATCATAGAATGCCGAAGGTTGGAAGGGACCTCAGAGGTCATCGAGTCCAACCCCCCTGCTCACGCAGGGTCACCTAGAGCACGTGGCACAGGGCTGCATCCAAGCGGGTTTTAAAGATCTCCAAAGAAGGAGACTCCACAACCTCTCTGGGCAGCCTGTTCCAGTGCTTTGTCACCCTCACAGTGAAGAAATGCTTCCTTAAGTTCCTGTGGAACTTCCGATGCTTCAGTTTGAAGCCATTTCCTCTAGTCCTATCCCTGCCCACCACTGAAAAGAGGCCGCCCCCCTCCTCCTCACTGCCTCCCTTGAGGTATTTATACACGCTGATCAGGTCCCCCCTCAGCCTCCTCTTCTCCAGGCTGAACAGACCCAGCTCTCTCAGCCTTTGTTCATATGGTAGATGTTCCAGGCCCCTGATCATCCTGGTAGCCCTGCGCTGGACTCTCTCCAGCAGCTCCACATCCCTCTTGTACTGGGGAGCCCAGAACTGGACGCAGTACTCCAGATGTGGCCTCACCAGGGCTGAGTAGAGGGGGATGATCACTTCCCTCGACCTGCTGGAGACGCTTTTCTTAATGCACCCCAGGATCCCGTTGGCCTTCTTGGCCACCAGGGCACACTGCTGCCTCATGGTCAACTTGTCGTCCACCATGACACCCAGGTCCCTCTCTGCGGGGCTGCTCTTCAGCAGGTCCACCCCTAATCTGTACTGGTGTCCAGGGTTATTCCTCCCCCAGTGCAGGACCTTGCACTTGCCCTTGTTGAACCTCATGAGGTTTCTCGCCGCCCAGTCCTCCAGTCTGTCCAGGTCCCTCTGGATGGCAGCACAGCCCTCAGGGCTATCAGCTACTCCACCCAGTTTGGTATCGTCGGCAAACTTGCTGAGGGAGCACTCCAGCCCTTCATCCAGGTCGTTAATGAATAAGTTGAACAGGACCGGACCGAGAACTGAYCCCTGGGGGACACCACTAAGTACAGGCCTCCAGCTGGACTCCGCACCATTGACAACCACTCTCTGCACCCTGCCATCGAGCCAATTCCTAATCCATCTCCCCGTCCACTCATCTATCCCACACCTTCGGAGCTTGCCCAGGAGGATGCTGTGAGGGACAGTGTCAAAAGCCTTGCTCAAATCCAGATAGATGACATCCACCGCTCTGCCCTCATCTATCCAGCTAGATATTCCTTCGTAGAAGGAATTTGTAGGACACAAATAGGAGGCTTAGTAGGAGCAAATTATAAACTTTGAATATATCAGCACTCACTGACATGAATTTTGTGCAGATGGTTAAAATGTGTCAAGTAAAAGTAGGATGCCAAAGATGTAGAAACCATATTTGGGTGATATTTAAAATGTAACTGGAATGCCAAGGGTATAGAAACCATATTTCTCAAGGTCTGATGACAGTTGTAATCACTATATTTTTATGAAACCACCACTGACGAAATAAATTCAGTACCATCAGTTTGTTCTAGATGTGCTTTTGAGAAAGCTTACATGATCTGAATTTAGGGGACTCAGGTGCAAAGATGTCTGGATCTTGATTCCAAAATACTGTATGTCACAGAGAAATATTTACCTCCTCACCACCCCAAAAGAGGCAAATATTCTAGGCATTTGCAGTAACTTAATTCCAAATTCTGAAGAAAGCTCTGCCAAAAATTTGAAATCAACTTTATATTTACTGTTCCTTTTCGTAAATCTTTTAAGGTATATTTTAGAAAGGCTTGGATCTGTCTCTATATCATTAAATAATTTTGTGTCCTAGGCAAGAGAATCGTCATGTCAGACCTCTGGTCTGCATCAACAGACCTGAAGGGCCCTGACCAGATTTTTCTGTGTTCCCCGTGTAGGTGCTCTATGGAAGTTCAGACCTGGACAGCCCAGATTTGGCCTGAGCCATGTCATCTGTATTCCTGCATCTACCCTTGTATCTGTATCTGTGTTTGGAATGGACCTCCAACTTGTGTTGCATCCCAACCTTCTACTGCTTCATACTGACCTCCCTACTCTGGACCTGGTTTATCACTTTGTGTTGTCTGGGACTGTTGATGGACCATGTTATCAGCACTCTGCCTCAGGCGTTGTGACATGGAGGAGAACATGGTCTGTACTGGACTTGCTCTTGATTCCCAACTCATTCCCTAGTGGAGCAGTCCCATTTTTGCTTCCCCTTGACAAATGGATGTTCAACCAGTCATTGAAAAGTCAATGACTTTCAGAAAGCAAGTATAATTTCATCAATGATCTGAGCCACTCTAAGACACACAGTTCTGTGCAGTAGGTGCCTACTGGTGCTTGTCAAGCAGTAGGCACATATGGATGGAGGTGAAAGCGGGCCAAAATGCAAAACTTGTTTGCTCGGTTAGCTGCAGAACTATCGAAAACCTTAGTAAATTACCTCAGCCTCTAAGGAATGGGTGAGGCAACGACTAATTCATTTTAAAAAACAGGGCCTATATCTACAAACATTAAATCATACATTACAAAATAATAAACCTACATTTTCATCTACAGTAGAAAAAAATCAGACTCAACTAAATGAGTACAGAGTTTTTTTCATACAACGTGATCAGAAATATCTGATCAGGAACCTCACCCACCAAGAACAGAATTATGATGAAGAGTGAGTCCTAATCCATTACTAATTGATCTGTGGATCACCCAGTATTGCCAGCTTATTTACTTATTTTGATTTCTTATAAAAAAATAGATGATAACCAAAGACTATGCAAATATACCTTTCTTCCACAGACCCTGATTTTCCTTAGGATCCCTAGGCTAGTATATCTCTTTTTTTTTTTTTTTTTTTTTTTTTTGGGGGGGGGGKGGGGGGGRTGCAGCGGGGACAACAGAGTTTATTAAAAGTAGTTATGTCTAGAATATTCCCTTTAAAATCAAATAAAGCTTTCTGTTGATATTCAATATTAATGTTAAAACAAAATAAGCCAAAGCAATATGGTAAAAGGGAAGTGAAATTATAATAGAATGAATAGCAACCTGATTATTATAATTATTTAGTACATTTATTTCTCTCTGTCTCACACATGCATACGGAAAATTTATTTCTTTCTGCATTGTTTATCCTGTAAAATATATTAGTGATGTAAATCTTTACAGTAGCTGGCTTTCCCTCCACATTTGCAACTGCCAGTGCAATAAATTTTAAAGGAAGAAATGTACTGACGGATTGGAAGATAAAGGGAGTTTGATTTATACTGTCAAACTGTTTAGTGTTATGCTTTGGCAGCATTACCACATTGTTAACTTAAAGAAAAATCTGACTTTATAATAAGAATGACTTGGTATAATACCAGGCATAATATACATCTCTGATAGTTCATATATTACTATTGAGAATGGGCAAATAAAAATAACTCCCATTGAGTAACAATTTTCATATACCAATATCTTCAACAAGCTATAGTATACTGATTATTTATTATGTTGAATCTTGAACATCTATTAGAGAACTTGAAATCTGTAGCAGGGCTATATATTGAGAGAACGTATCAAGAAATGATGTCTGCTCAGTTCAAATGCAAGAGAGGGTGATGTTTAAGAACTACATGAATGTGAGCAGACATTGGAAAATGTAGGCTCTGTGTCTCTGTTCAGCCTTTCTGCCTTTCATTAGATACTGTCAAATTGTTTATTCTTTTAAAATATATTTCCATTATAAAACAACACAAAACAAACAAACAAAAAAAAGGCAATTTAGTTTATTTTCCTTTTTTTTCATCCTGGTAAATAATTGGACAAGTATGATCTTGTGAGAAGGTCATGACTGTGAGATCTCACTTGTGAGAACTCAAGTGACTTTTATCCATTGGTCCTATCTAAAACTTCAGGTACACTTGCTAAAGTTTTAACAGAAATAACAATTTTGGTTGATAAATTTGACTGTTTAGATGGAATGCATGTAGAATTAGGAACAGTACTGAAATTAGTTCTATATAATATTATGAAAAAAAATTATATAACTCTAATGAAGCAAATACAAAATGGCATCACATGACAAAGCAAAGGAGGACCAAAAGCACTTGTCAGAAAGAAAGTCAAAAGGAGATTCTTCTACCAGAGTTTCTTAGGGCTTAGTTCTAGGCCAAGATTTTGTTTTATCATTTGGAATTAAAAATCTGTATAAACCTTGTATATGACAAGGACTGGTAAACTGTAGGTGATAGGCTGTCACTGAAAGAGTTTCACCTGATTAAATACATGGTTACATTCAGCCCTCTGCTCCATTCATACAAAAATGTGGTTTAATACAGTCAAACTTGGAGTCAAAATAATTTGTTGTGAGAAAACATTTTTTTTTCCATGTAGAGAACACATCTAAAATAGATTCAAGGTTCACAATAGAAAAACAGCTCACCGTAAGTGAACTGCTACATCAAAAGAGGGTAAATTGATATTTACATACCCTTGCAGAGAAGAGATAATCTGAAAACAATGACTCATCCTGGTAAGGTTATTTGTGACCCTGGCAGTATCTCACCATGATTTAGTCACTGTAATATACAGATGGTATCAACATTTCTATGTTGGCTTAAAAAGTAGAGATCTTTGAAAACAAACAAATGTTATTAAAGAAAACCATATTGGGAAAGATTTAGAAATTTTAAATTGTTTAACATGTCTATACAAGTCAAGAGTTGACTAGATTACAGAATGTAATCAACCTACAAAATGATGCACAAGATTGAAAGCACACAGTATGTGAATGAAATGTAGTTAAACAAAAAATTTGCAGTGAATTCTATATGTGCCTAAGATCCACAACACCTAAGATTTTAACTTGAAAATATCTTTAACTGCCTTCATATATTTTCTTGACTTTTCCAGTGTTGCCTTGGCTCGACATGCTCTCAATTAAATATCCAATTTACTTCTTTCAACTCAAGACTGCATGTTTATTAGAAGGAATTCTTTAATTCCTAGTTCTTGGAAAGTCATATCATTTAGTAGTTCCTTCTCACCTAAAATCTGTAAGTCCATGGATAAATAAATATATTAAATATATTATATAAAATTTGTTTTCTTTCAATGATTTGAGCACTGAGGCTATAAAAGTGTAAAAAAAAAATCAGCAAATTTATATATAGTATATAGCATTGCTAGATTGTGATTTCAGAATATCCAGAGGCTTCTTTAAAATGCAAGAGGACATTTTATGTTTGAAATCTGCTCTTGTCATCTAATCTTGTAAACAAATATGCTTGCTATTCCAGATAATTTACACCTTAGCCATAAAGGACTGTGTAGGATTCTCACTGAAATCTTTATGTCCCTATGCATTAACAAATTTTCATTTTTTTTTAAGAAAATATCCATTTTGCTGGATATTGTTGGATATGCTGCAAATATTAAGTTGCTTCTGGGGAAGCTTTCTTCAATTAACTATTAGCTTTCACTAATAAATGACTAACTGAATACTGAAACTGAAATCTAGTGTAATCAAGACATGCCCAGAGAAATGCTTCTGATATTTACGGAAAACACAGACAAAGCAGAGCTGCTGAATGCTGCATTTGCTTCTGTGTTTGTCAGGGGCAGCCCTCTGGAATCCCAGGCCCTAGGGACACACGAAGAGAGCGAGAGAGAGGAAGGCTTGCCCTGGGTAGAGGAAGAGTGGGTCAGAGAGCATCTAGGGAGCCTCGACACCCACAAATCCATGGGCCCTGATGAGATGCACCCCAGAGTGCTGCGGGAACTGGCAGATGTCCTAGCCGAGCCGCTCGCCATCATCTTTCAAAGGTCCTGGAGAACGGGGGAGGTGCCGGAAGACTGGAAGAAAGCCAACATCACTCCAGTCTTCAAAAAAGGCAAGAAGGAGGACCCGAGTAACTACAGGCCGGTGAGCCTCACCTCCATCCCCGGGAAAGTGAKGGAGCAGCTCATCCTGGCTGCTCTCTCCAGACACATGGAGGAGAAGAARGTGCTCAGGAGTAGCCAGCATGGATTCACCAAGGGGAAATCCTGCTTGACTAACCTGATCACGTTCTACGAAGGAATATCTAGCTGGATAGATGAGGGCAGAGCGGTGGATGTCATCTATCTGGATTTGAGCAAGGCTTTTGACACTGTCCCTCACAGCATCCTCCTGGGCAAGCTCCGAAGGTGTGGGAGAGATGAGTGGACGGGGAGGTGGATTAGGAATTGGCTCGATGGCAGGGTGCAGAGAGTAGTTGTCAATGGTGCGGAGTCCAGCTGGAGGCCTGTACTTAGTGGTGTCCCCCAGGGGTCAGTTCTCGGTCCGGTCCTGTTCAACTTATTCATTAACGACCTGGATGAAGGGCTGGAGTGCTCCCTCAGCAAGTTTGCCGACGATACCAAGCTGGGTGGAGTAGCTGATAGCCCTGAGGGCTGTGCTGCCATCCAGAGGGACCTGGACAGACTGGAGGACTGGGCGGCGAGAAACCTCATGAGGTTCAACAAGGGCAAGTGCAAGGTCCTGCACTTGGGGAGGAATAACCCTGGACACCAGTACAGATTAGGGGTGGACCTGCTGGAGAGCAGCCCCGCAGAGAGGGACCTGGGTGTCATGGTGGACGACAAGTTGACCATGAGGCAGCAGTGTGCCCTGGTGGCCAAGAAGGCCAACGGGATCCTGGGGTGCATTAAGAAAAGCGTCTCCAGCAGGTCGAGGGAAGTGATCATCCCCCTCTACTCAGCCCTGGTGAGGCCACATCTGGAGTACTGCGTCCAGTTCTGGGCTCCCCAGTACAAGAGGGATGTGGAGCTGCTGGAGAGAGTCCAGCGCAGGCCTACGAGGATGATCAGGGGCCTGGAACATCTGCCCTATGAGCAAAGGCTGAGAGAGCTGGGTCTGTTCAGCCTGGAGAAGAGGAGGCTGAGGGGGGACCTGATCAGCGTGTATAAATACCTCAAGGGAGGCAGTGAGGAGGAGGGGGGCGGCCTCTTTTCAGTGGTGGGCAGGGATAGGACTAGAGGAAATGGCTTCAAACTGAAGCATCGGAAGTTCCACAGGAACTTAAGGAAGCATTTCTTCACTGTGAGGGTGACAAAGCACTGGAACAGGCTGCCCAGAGAGGTTGTGGAGTCTCCTTCTTTGGAGATCTTTAAAACCCGCTTGGATGCAGCCCTGTGCCACGTGCTCTAGGTGACCCTGCGTGAGCAGGGGGGTTGGACTCGATGACCTCTGAGGTCCCTTCCAACCTTCGGCATTCTATGATTCTATGATTCTATGATTTAATTTTTTTTTTTTTTCTCCGAGAATATTTTTTTTCCTTTGTGGAATGAAATTTCTGGAGTTTGGAAAGATGACACATGACAATCTTCAATTCTTTGAAACCAATTGGATTTTTTATCCTCAATTGAAATTTTCTTAAAAGATGGTTCTTCCAGTATACTTGGAACAAACCCAAACTGTTAATTCACATAAACATCAGAATTTACTGTGATTTTAACATCTTGCCTCATGGGAGTTACAGTTTAAAAGTGAGATAATTCACTGTGCCAAAGACATGTGTCTCAGCTAACCTACTACTTCCACTATGAATCTAAAGTCAAGGAGCTCCTAGGAGAATCTCCTGAGAGAAAAGCAAATCTTGCAGAACCCTATGATAATCTTGTCTGCAAGCACACTCTGCTGAATTTTCCACTTGGCACTTTCCCTATCACTGGTGTTCCAGGGTAGTTTTGCTTGAGAATTTCTTTGAATATCAGAAATAGTTGTCGATTTTGGGCTCTTTGTTTGTTTGTTTTCTTGAGCAACATGGAATCCTTTGTAACTAGATTACATCTTATTTTTACATTAAATCATTACCAGTGGAAAGGTGAACCGTCATAGATCTGTATGCAATATAGGGAAGAGCATATATTTGAGTTAAAATTTATTCTAAAAAGTTCTGAACAACATTCTATGATGAGGTTGAAAAATGTGCATTTTCCCCTGTAAATTCTCATGCAGAATTTGATTTTTTTAATAATCACATGCAGTGTTTTAAAATTCTCTAATATGTGCAATTCAGCCTTCCACATGGTAGCTCTCAGGAATCATTTAAACTAAGTCCAGACAGATGTCATTGCTTCCTGAATTAATCTCTTTATTCATTAATGATCTTAGTGAATCTCTTTATTTCAGGAGATCCTGAAATATGCCTGGAGATCAGTGGAAACTAAAATATGCCTTCCACCTTCACAACAGTTTAGCAAACTGTCTAAAAGGATCTTTTAATCTTCCTTAAAACATCATCTTGGCTTCATTAACCAAGGCTAGCCTTGCATGTTTACAGCAACATGTTATAATGGTTGCAGGAGTCCTGTTTAGGACTGCACTTCATGAATTCTACTACTACACAGATAGTTCTAGAAAGATGACAGAAAGCTGACGTCATTTATTCTACATGTGTAATGAGTAAATAATAAGTTGGCTTGAATTTGCATATTTTGCTCACGTACTTATTCTTAGCCAGCCATTTCAATTGCAAAATAAGAAAATCTAATCCTCTCACATTGTTTTTTGAAAAGCTATATTTTTTAAAAAAATATTTAGTTTATTTATATCAGGAATATGAAGAAATTTGGAGTTTACCTCCTCTTTTTAGGGAACTGTTTTAGTAACAGCTCAGTATGGTTCTGCACTATTTTTCCACTTGGCTAAAAAATGAAAAAGATATCTCTAAAGATAGTTAAATTCCTCAATGTATTCCTCCGGTGAGGCCGCACCTGGAATACTGTGTGAAGTTCTGGGCTCCCCAATATAAAAGGGACGTGGAGCTCCTGGAGAGTGTCCAGCGGAGAGGAACTAAGATGATTAACGGAACGGAACATCTCTCGTATGAGGAGAGACTGAGTGAGTTGGGTCTGTTCAGTCTGGAGAAGAGGTTCAGAGGGAATCTTGTCAACATGTACAAATACCTGAGGGGAGAATGCAGGGAAGAAGGGCACAAGCTCTTCTCATTGGTGGCCAGTGATAGGACAAGGGGAAATGGGCATAAGCTGAAACACAGGAAGTTCCATCTCCAGGTGAGGAAGAACTTCTTTACTGTGAGGGTGACAGAGCCCTGGCACAGGCTGCCCAAGGAGGCTGTGGAGTCTCCTTCTCTGGAGGTCCTCAAAACCCGCCTGGATGCCGCCCTGTGCCACATGCTCTAGGTATCCCTGCTTCAGCGGGAAGGTTGGACTAGATGATCTCTAGAGGTCCCTTCCAACCTTGAATATTCTGTGATTCTGTGATTCTGTGATTCTGTATTCCTTATCACATTTGAAACTCTAGATAAAGCATGAAATTGAAAACATCTGCATATTTTACTTACTGCATATTGTTCAGTTTTCCTTAAATTTATTTCTGTAAACTGTAATGATCATCTATTCTTAGTTGCTGTCAGCACCCTGTTGCATAGGAGTGGCTACCATCAGCATAAACACTGGAGGCATATTATCCTGGTGTTTCATACTTGACCAGATCACTGAATGCTACAAGAGATCCTTGTACATAAAGGCATTACCTCAGTCTGTGTGTTCTGCACCTCAGTAACAAAAAATAATATTAATTTCTGGTTTGAATTGATATAGAAACACAATAAATGCCCTCAAGGGTTGTGTTCCAGTGACTAGAACTCCAGAGATATATGGTAAGAGACAAAGCGAGGTGCTTTCGCATGTTGATGTGATTTTAGCTTGATCAGTTTTACAGAAAGCTCCTGATAGAAAGAAACTTTGTTTTATTTCACAAGTTTACTAAGATCAGAGCCTGCACTACTAAATTCCCATCCATGTGTAAGTGTGTTTAAGGATTCATTAGTACAGGGAAACCAGGCTCTCCTAACACCCTGATTCTATAGGAGTCATACCTCCTAGCAAGTCTGACTTATACTGAGAGATGTATACTGAGAGATCCCATGCAAAACAGAAGAGCATCAAAGGATGGAGAATATTGAATTATCCCCTGCTACCCAGATATTTAAGTAATAACTCTTGGAATACTTTTATTGAAGTGAATGTCAGCATAACACTGGGCTCATGTGTCTTCAAAAAAAGTGAGAATTGGCTTTTTGGTCTTCCGCTTTCCAATGATTTGTGAACAAACTGAAGAGAATTCTTACTCCAAATTTGTTTAATAACAGCTTGACCCAAGAGAGGTGTGTTACAAATGTAGACCAGATTTGTCTTTGTGGTTCGATACAAGGGATAAGTTTCAGGAACATGAGCATACTGGTGGAAGCAATTTTGGAGTCAGTTGGCATTGCAGCAGTGTTTTGAGGATTTAAAATGTGCAACTGCTAAGGCAATGTGATAGATGTTCATGTACACCTGCAAAATGCACTACACCTGTACTTATCACACTGAAACTGGTTTTCTTAAGTTGTATATTACAACAATCCACTTTATTTTACTTTATGTCCTGACTGAAGGTAGTCAAGACTTCATCTCAAAGGAAATGCTCCTTCAATATTCAAACATGCCAAAATACATTATTAAACTATATCAACTAAAGTGCTGGATAAAAACATTTTTTGCCCTTGGATCAAAGAAGGCTGAAAACTGTTTTACACTCTGCAATCCAAAGCAGCAATTGACTAATAGACACTGTGTCCACATGTATGATTGCAAAGTACAATCCTCTTAAAAGCTAACTGAATTGTTTTCGTTTAGCTTAGATCAAAAAGCTTAAACATAAAACATAATCAAAAATTTTGTGAAATCAAATTTATATCCTATAGTTTTGTTTGCAGACTTTTCCTAATATTGCATTTTTCTATATAGATGAGTAGATACATTATAATCCCATCTTTAAGCTAACATTTACTTTCTTTATATCTATGATTTATATAGAATTTTATTTTTCCTCACTTACTGGAGTAACAGCTTTACAAATCTTTCTATTGTAATCAAGTGCTGTGCATTTCAGTCCCATAAAATTACATAATTACTACTCTTACTATGTAATTAACAAATTATTACACTATCTTACATTCTAACATTTATCTTTTAATATCATCATTAATGGATTGTTTTAATGCAATATTTTAATTAATACTTTTATCTTCCTCATGTTTTTTTTTTTTTTTTTTGGCAGGGATTAGGATGGTTATTTTTATTTGGTATGTGCTTACAACTTTGTGCTAGATTGTGCAATCCTTTGTTCATGACCATGAGCACTTACTCCAGTAGTCTCATCAGTGGTAGTTTCCCAACCACCAAGTGCCTTGATCACCCGCTTATTCATTTTTCCAAGTACCTTGGTGCTGTATGCTAGCATCCCAGATTTTCTCCTGATTTAAATTCCTCCTTAAAAGCTTCGCCTTTTGTAATGACTACAAATCATTCTAGACTTGCCTTGGTTACTCAAGTGGCACATTGATTTCTGCCTTTCTGTCAAACTGCATTTGTTCTGTTGCTCCATTCACCAATTTACCCACACTTAGTACATAGATGAAGTCCTCAAATGCTACAGTCCTGGGGATCTTACATGGTCGGAATCTTTCTTAGACTGAAGAGAGAACAGACACAACCTTACTTGCCACAAGATATTCAGAAACTGAACAAACATTTGAACGCACACAATTTTCCCAGGATCAGGAGGAAAGAAACAAAACCAAACACAGGAAATTGGGCTAATTTAAATTGCAATGGAATATGTTCCATATACTTAGGGCATTTCAGTAATTTGCAAAGGTTTCCATGATCAATGTGAAGCAAAAGAAAAGCAATTGAATATAATAAAATGCAAAAACAGAAGTTTATTATCAGTTTTAGGAAAGTTTTGTGCAGTATATCCACAGATATCCTAGCTTAAAAAATAACTACCAAAGAGTTGGACAATATGGAGGTACCTGTTTTTTTTTTTTTTTTTTTGAAAGTACCCGAGAATAGTAAATTCTAGATGATTATTTTTATCCTCAAAATACTTTTAAATGTGAGGTTGCATAAGCTATGAAAAGTAGATTTTTTATCATAATAAAGTTCTTACAATCCTGCTAGTAAATTGCTTAAATTTTGTTTTCAATTTTGTTTTCAGTATTAAAGTAGTGACAATGTTTGAATAAGACATATATGTATCCGTGTAACTGAATATTCAGTTTGATTGCCTGAGGCCTAGTTGTGAGAAATGTTGCAAGAAGTTCTGCTCAGTAGTACAGAATTTCAAGTGTTTGCTTAGTTGTGCAAATCAAGATGGCCTGTGTTAATGCTAAGCTTCATTTCATAGAGGCAAATGGACAAGTAATATTAAATGCATACACTGTCAGATAGGTCATGGTAGAAAAAAAAGCAGATTAACTCAAGTGTCTTAGAAAAACTATTTTCTGATTGTCATTAAAGTGAAATTGTATCTACAGTCAGGAGATTAGAATTTTTTCCTTTTAAATTTTGCAATTAGCTGTAAAGTGAGGGAAAGAAACCTTCATTAGTGCTTATATTATCTTGCTCAATATCTATTCCAGGGTGTATTATTAGATAGGTGAAGCCTTTCGTAATCAATATGCCTGTCTTAATAACACGTGGCTTTGTAGATGTCTCAGGAACTCTGAATAAACCCATCAAAATGGGTGGTACTTTTGTGTTTTATCAAGACTAACTCAAACATAGATTTCAGTATATATACATAAAATAAATATAAACTATATGTTAAAAATTCGCTGTTTTAAAACCTGACTCATATGACTGTAATCTGCTTATTCAGCACTCTCTTTGTTAATACATACAATGGTCACCTTGCTTTAAGGGTTCTGTAAAATGTCTATAAAAATAAATATCCCATGAAGCACTGAAATAAACACGCAAACATATGGTCTTCTCTCACATGTAGTACTTGTTGCTGAGTTAATTTGGTAGAATAAAATGGCAAGTTAGTTTAAAGGCATTAAACATGATACTTAAGAATTCAGTAAGTTTCAGAAGTATTAACTCATCAAGCTCATTTTCAAAGCAAATATTGACTATTAATTCTCATCGCTTGGCTAAACCTGGCTACAAACAGAAAAGGATCTCTCTGGAAAAAAAAAAAAAAGTTAAAGAACAAAGTAAATTAAGAAGGAGAAGAAAATCAGAAATACTGAAGGGATGACAGAATGTAATTTTGTAGAAAAAAAAAGGTTTTTATTTAGGTAAATCAGGTGATGTTATCTAGGTCCCGCTCTGCCCTGTTCTCTTCAGCATTTTTTTTAATGATTCAGACTTGCCCCGTCTTTCTCAGCCACTGGAACTGAAAGTCCATTTTCAGTGATCTCTTCTGCAATCCTGAGATTCCTTTTCTCCCTCTCATTTTAAAACCCACCCTGCTTACTTTCTTCTATCTGGGCAGGCTGTAGACATTTTAATTTAGAATAGTTGTGTCTTTTTGCCAACTTTGCTGTATTATTGAACGCAAGGATCTGCCCTGAAGTTTTGCTTCCTGGGAAAAACCCTCCAGTGCACAACCCTCTGTTAACAGACATCAGTCCACTCTAGTGCAAACCGGTTTCTTCTAGTCTCTTGGGCTCTCTGCCCTTGTGCTCTGCTATGTACTTTACACCTGCATCCCTCACCATTCTGCTATAGCACCTAATTGCCTGTCTCAGCCAGTTCGGACTAAGACTCAGGGTCTCTTCATCAGCTTTCTCTTTCTGTATTGCATTTCAGCCTACGCAACTTTACCTACATGGTTGTTGCTTATTTCACTGCAACTTGAAGTCAAATTCATAGATTAATATGTGATACTTTTTGCTGCCTTGTTCTTAAAGCTGTGGATTTTACTTTTTTTTTTTTTTTTTTACTAGACAAAACGACCGTGTATCTGCAAAGAATATAATTCATAGTCCTCCAAGAACAAAGTGCATTCATTAAGTGCCTTGAAAAATTTATTCTGCTTTCTTTTATTAAAACTAAAGTCTTTTATTGCTACCAGGAATACATGTGGAAGTACGAGGGTTACCAAAATGCAGTGAATGTCTCTTTTTTCTCTGTGTTTAAATGATCTTGGGAAAGAATAAGAAGAGGCAAGCCCCAAATGAGTCTTGTAGTACAGAGTGCTCATTCTAAGTCTGAGGACTGTGCCAAGCAGGGAAAGAAGGGAGTACCTGATGTATTTGCCCACACTGCAGCTTTGTGTTATACAAGGAAATATTTTTGCTGTTTTTATAGTAAGGGTTGAACAATTTGCCTACAAATTCATGCAAAGTCCATAGCAGAAGAGTGAAGCACGATGTGTATGTAAGTATTATCAAAGGGATTTTGTAAAGCAGAGTAATTTTTTCATCTCACTAACAAAATTTTTAACCAAATCAAAGTCTTCCGAGGCTTCAGTCTGGGCCCATGCCCTTCTTTGGAGGAATGTGCAGTTCATAGCGATGTAACAAGCTGACCTAGCAGGTCCTACTAATAATTTCACAGAAACATAGACTCATTATGGTTGGAAAAGACCTTCAAGATCGTAAGTACAACCCTAAACCTATTACCACTATGCCTGCTAACCATGTCCCTAAGTGCCTTATCTATGTATTTCTTGAATGTCAGGGACATGCCAGGGACAGTGACACCCTAGGCAGCCTGTTCTAATGCTCCACTTTCCTTGTAGAAATTTTTCCTAGTAGCTAACCTGAACCTCCCCTGGCACAACTTGAAGCCATTTCTTTTTGTACTATTTTTCAGTAGATATTTTGGAGAAAAGCTCAGCCCCTCACAGAATCACACAATATTTAAGGTTGGAAGGGACCTCTAGAGATCATCTAGTCCAACCTTCCAAGCAGGCACACCTAGAGCATGTGGCACAGGGTGGCATCCAGGCGGGTTTTGAAGACCTCCAGACAAGGAGACTCCACAACCTCCCTGGGCAGCCTGTTCCACTGCTCTGTCACCCTAACAGTAAAGAAGTTCCTCCTCACCTGGAGATGGAACTTCTTGTGCTCCAGCTTGTGGCCATTACCCCTCGTCCTGTCACTGGCCACCACTGAGAAAAGCTTGTCCCCTTCCTCCCTGCATTCTCCCTTCATGCACTTATACATTTAATCATATCCCCTATGAGCCTTCTCTTCTCCAAAGAAAACAGGCCCAGCTCACTCAGCCTCTCCTCGTACGAGAGATGTTCCATTCCCTTAATCATCTTAGTTGCCCTTCTCTGGACCCTCTCGAGAAGCTCCACGTCCCTCTTATACTGGGGAGCCCAGAACTGCACACAGTACTCCAGGTGAGGCCTCACCAGAGCTGTGTAGAGGGGCAGAATCACCTCCCTTGACCTGTTGGCAACACTCCTCCTGATGCAGGCCAGGATCCCATTGGCCTTCTTGGCCACGAGGGCACACTGCTGACTCATGGTTAACTTGGTGTCAACCAAGACTCCCAGGTCCCTCTCCGTGGAGCTGCTTTCTAGCAGGTCCACCCCTAATCTGTACTGGTGCCGCAGATTACTCCTCCCCAGGTGCAGGACCCTACACTTGTCCTTATTGAACCTCATGAGGTTCCTCTCTGCCCCACTCACCAGCCTGTCCAGGTCCCTCTGGATGGCAGCACAGCCTTCCGGAGTGTCGGCCACTCCACCCAGCTTGGTGTCATCTGCAAACTTGCTCAGGGTGCACTCCGTGCCCTCGTCCAGGTCATTGATGAACAAATTGAACAGCACTGGGCCCAGCACTGACCCCTGGGGGACACCACTGGCCACAGGCCTCCAATTGGACTCGGCCCCATTTATCACCACCCTCTGAGCTCTGCCATCCAGCCAGCCCTCAATCCACCTCACTGTGCGCTCATCCAGTCCACTCTCCTGGAGCTTCCATATGAGGATATTATGGGAGACAGTGTCAAAAGCCTTGCTGAAGTCAAGGTAGACAACATCCACGGCTCTCCCCTTGTCCAGCCAGCCTGTCATCTCATCATAGAAGGCTATGAGGTTCTTCAGACATGACTTCCCCTTGGTAAATCCATGCTGACTGCTCCTCAGCAGCTTCTTCTCCTCCATATGCCTGGAGATTCTCTCTAGGATGAACCGCTCCATCACCTTTCCAGGGACGGAGGTGAGGCTGACCGGCCTGTAATTGCCCAGCTCCTCCCTCTTGCCCTTTTTGAAGACTGGAGTGACACTGGCTCTCTTCCAGTCCTCGAGCACCTCCCCTGCTGTCCAGGACCTCTCAAAGATGATGGAGAGAGGGTGAGCAATAACCTCGGCCAGTTCCCTCAGCACTCTTGGGTGCATCCCATCTGGGCCCATAGATTTTTGAGTGGCCAGTTTGCCTAAGTGATCCCTAACCCAATCCTTCTCAACCTGCGGAAGGTCTTTCTCTAGCCCATTTACATCTCTTCCATTTGAGCCCTGCAGTTCCGGGGGGGGTCGCCTTAGCAGTAAAGACAGAGGCAAAGAAGGCATTTAGTAACTCTGCCTTCTCGGCATCCTCCGTCACCAAGGCCCCTTTCCCATTCCCTGCCTCACTACAACCCCCTTTCAGGTATTTGTAGAGAGCAGTAAGGTCGCCCCTATGCTTCCTCTTCTCCAGACTCTTTGCAGAAGAGCTTGTTCCACTCTGAAGAAGAATTTGTTCCACTCTTTGTAGATTCAAGTTCTAACTATGTGTCAGGATAAAAGACAAATTTATCTAAGGCCTAATATTACTTTCAGTAACAGAAACTTTGTTTCCTTTTTTATTTTATTTGAAGTCTTAATGAAGTTATAAGAATATAAATTTAACATAAACACATAAACTTTACAGTATTTTTAAGTTTCTATTTATTAACCACACAGGCAATGAAGGTAATTGCAAACAATTTCTTCTCCCTTTTTTTCTTTTCTTTTTTTTTCTCTTTTTTTTTTTAAGAAAAAGAACATTTGAATGTTTGCTCAGTGGTGACATATGTGAAGAAGATGGTCTGTGTACCTAAGGTCTAATGAAGACTTTTATCTATATGGTTGACTTTCACTCCCAGCAGTAACCTTAGCTTCTACTACACTATGTTCTCCATTTCATCTGTAATGGGGATAGGATGACGTGCAGTTGTCCGGAGCTATGAATCTTATTCGTATCATAATTGAAAATATTATTTTATCTTTATGAAAACATAGATTGATGACTAAGAAGACAGTGCCAGTCTCCACTTGAAAAGAAAAAAAAAAGAAAAAAAAATCTAAGGAAAATAAATGAGAAAATTATTTTACAGGAGCTGGTACCTAACACTATTCTATAAACAAATTTTAGTCTATGGTTTATTTCTGCAAAATATCATCCAGGAAGATTTGTTATGTTCAACAACATTTGATATGAGACACATCTTGTGATTCTTTCAAAATCACTCAAGCACTTAAAAAGTTATAATAGATAGAAGTTCCAGCCTCTAAAATGTTACTCATTATTTCACAGCTACTTGAAATAAAAATCATCAGTTAATGGGTGATACTTTCTTCTGCCTTATTCAGTTTCTCAAATCAAAACAAAAGTGATGCTCATTAACGCAAAATTACTGGGCTCATTTTGCAAGAAGCATGTTTACAACATGTATTTTAATCTTTCAAAATGCCATATTTCCATTTCTTTTCCTTTTGGCCTCTGCCAAATCTTCTCCACACAATATTCTGAGCAACACCTCATCCTACACAAGGTAAAGCTAGAGTCATGCCCTTTTAATTGCTTTATCCCTATAAGAAGCTCAGTTTCTGAAATATTCTTGCTCATGTGCAGCTCATTAATATTCTTGCCAATCTTTATTGTCATCTTAAAAGTAAGAATTAAAAAAAAAAAGGTTTCCCTGTCTTTAATCACAAGTGCCATAAGGTATTGTTATGTAAATCCAGACTTCAGCACTTGAGTGTTTGGGCCTGTGCCCTTAGAGCTGTGGTGTGATTTACTAGGGTGAGCAAGTGCTTCACCTTGGAAGAAAAGGTGGAAGAAAAACAATTAGGTTTAAAAAAAAAAAAAAAAAGAAAGAATCACCATCATCACCATGCACAAGAGATTGAATTGAAATTATGTGGAAACTTCAAATGAGGCCCTTTAGGCACTGGATTTGTCATCCAAATAGTTTTGTTTGGAATTTGTTTGTTGTTTGGTCTTATGTGTATTTTTTTAAACAAAATGGAAAGTATTTTATCACTGCTGTATAGAGCTTTCTGAAATATTGAAGTTCTATTTTCTAAAAATTTTCCCATTTTGTTACTAGCATTTCTCCTTCATGAGAAGTAAATCAAAACCTCCAAAAAGCCCTTTTCAACATCTCTCATCTGTGCTCTAACTGGAGGTCCGGGAGGCACTGCAATAGAGTACCACAGTCACTGGCTCCTTTGGCCATATAACATCTCCTTCTCCAGGAGACATGGAAGGTAATGTGGGGATCCTGGCATACATAGGAATCCCTTGCAAGCATATTTTGGGAACAACTCTGGGATTTTTCTTATAGATATGGTTGTTTGCTTGCTAGGTCTAGGCAGAATCTTGATAGAATACTTTTGTTGGCTGAACCCAGCTATCCTCAGGCAGGCGGGCTCAGGTTTCTTTCAGCCCTAACTCTCAGAAGCTTGCATCTTTTTCATTCTAGATGTGAATCTAAAGAACAGACTTGATCAAGGCCACATGTTAAGTTTAATGATAAAGTTAGGAGTAGACTAATGTGCTCTTCGCTCAAGTGCTCTATGGCAGCATAATGTTCTTTGTTTCTTTCTTCTGCTCTCAGTGGCTGAAGAACCAGAATACAAAGTAATAGCAGATCTTGGGTATGATCTGTGCATATTGCAAGGCAGAAAGGAAAGTTTAGTTTGCAAGGAAAATGAAATTGATCTTTACTCCAGAAGTTTTCATTTTCTTAAGATGGAAAGTTCCCAAATACTAAATGAAACTTTAGCTTTATAATAATCACTTTTGGTTGAATATTTGCAAAAGTATCTGAAGTAATAACAACACAAAAAAAGAATAACACCTAATTATATTTGTCTCATTTAACAGTTCTGTTAGCAATATATTTCAGTAAGTAAAGCAATAAAAATGAAATAATAACAGTAGCAAGGACTTTTGTTTTGTGCTTGTGCATGTGTGTATGGCAAACTGTGTTAAAAATCACCTACCTGAGAACTGAGTTCAGTGCTTTCTAACCTTAGCATTGCAGAACTACTAGACCTTGACTGCTACCACAAATCTGAAATTACCACCTTCCAGGTATGCACATTTAGTTAATACTTTAAATTAAGTGCATCAAATAGGGGTTTAATTTAGTTTTAGGAAGAGCCTTATTGTATGCTAATTAAACAGCAAATCATTCCTAAAAAGGTATTTACTGAGGTTTAACAACTATGTAATAGAGATAGAACAGTTATGTAGTTACTCACCTTATATAAACAGGCTTTTAATAATCAGTGTAAATTCAATTAACATAAAACCTATCCCATGGAAGCTTTGTAATTATATATATAAATCAGTATTCAGAACCCTCCATTTAAAGTGCTACTAATGGTTTAGTATTTTATTATATTATTATATATTATACAATAATACCATTTTCTCTCTTTATTTCTTTCCGACTTACATAATTTCTCATTCCCTCATTTTGCATAGTTTTCATTTTTCCTATAATACTTTAGCAAATTGGTGAACAATATTCCTCTGAAATTACTATTTCTTTTTGGATGACTTTGTTACTGTTCCATTTATACATATTTAAATGACTATTTAACATTAATTAACAATTTTTTATTCTGTTTACAAAGCAGGTTAGATAATGCTTGTGATATTATGAATAGCTCCAAGGGGCAAATTCTAATTCCATGCATCCCTGAGCATCTCAAAAAAATGTAAAATAGTGCTGCAATTAGCACATTTATTTAGCACTATGTCTCATTTTAGCATTCAGAATACATCAGTACATTGCAAATCAAGGTACTAGAAATCTAAACTGTAGTCCAAGTGCTATGCCAAGATGAAATAAATGTATGTAATTAAAGACTGAGTCTAAATCTATATTTCCATTTTTTAAAAAATAGAATGCGATAAATTTATAATGGGGACTATATTTCAAGGTTTGGTGAAAGTCTGGAGTAGAAGACTTTAATTTGTATGTTAGAAATGCTTATGAAAAGTGGCTGACCATTTTGGATGGAGCTTAACAGAACTGAAGGTAGTATTTAGGGAAATTAAAAGAAAAGAAATGAAATAAAATAAATAAGCATCCCCATACTTTCAAGGGTTTAATTTACTTGATTGCTTAATAAACTGGAGGATCGTATTGATTCACTGAGCTGGGTTCAAAAATGGAGTTTTTTTTCCATCAGGGATTTCTGAAATCTGGAATTATGTTTTCATTCTGAATTTAATTAAACTTCTGCAATTCTCTTCCAAAGGAGCTAGTGCCCCTGACTAGGGCTCAGTGCAAGGAGTGTGTTTTGAGTCACACTCTCGAGTGCCAAATACCTGCCTCTGGCATAGAGTGAAGGGTGTGTGTCCCCAGTTAATGCTTGCAGATGGCAGTGATCTTCTCCATTTAGATATTAATCATCAGAAAGCAGAAAAAAAATCTTAACAAAGTTGCTAATATTCAATATTTTTGCAAAAGAAGTTGTGGGAGATACTGACTGAGAATTCATTTTTCTCACAGAAGACTTGAGCTCCTATAAGTACAGTCTTAGTCTTCTTTCTCACTACAAGCCATAACAGAGAGAGGATACCTGTCCCTCCCAGTTTTCTTGTTTTCATTAGGCCTTTTTTGGTGATTTTTTACCTTGCATAGGGAACAGCTTTCATTGTTGTAAAAGACTAGAGGAATATACACCTATACATTTGGCTTTTAAGTGATTTGCAATGCTTTAATGAAAAATAATTGTTAAAATGCAAATGCTTGAAAAGAGAGTCGGAAGACTAAATTGTTGCTGGCAAGCAGAATATTATATTGCATGATAAATGGAAGTCTGTGTGGAATAAACGAGCAGCTTAACTGAAATGCAAGATCTTTAAAACTTTTCATTGAGTTCAATAACAGAATCCTTAAAATGGCAGACCATTTTCATGAAGTTCCTAATCTACATTATAATACCTAATGATTTCTCAATGACATTCCTTTTTACTAACAAATTAAAAAAAAAAAAAAAAAGAAAATTTGCAAGCCCAGTATTACGGAAACAGATGAAAATAAAAAAGGAAAAATAACAAAAACATGGTTTAAATTGGAATATAAAGAACAGAAACAAACATTCTTCTTTGACAAAGTAGCAGCTACTTTGATGTACATTAAGATTTAATTAAGCATTTCTTTGCAAAAATGAAGTAACACAATCTCCAGAGCAGTTTCACACAGACACACACACACATACAGACAAACAAACAAGCAATACACAACAAACAGGTGGTAGGTAATTTAGCTCAACAAAATAAGGAAATGAGACAGGGCCTAATGGTATGCAACTGCCAGTCCTTCAATTTAGAAGAATTCAGTCAGAGACTATGCTCTAAATCTGCCCCGATAGGTGGATCAGCCCTAAAATGCTCAATTCAGCTTCTTTCAGAACTTTAATGTAGAGAATAGGGAAACAACTGTCTCTGTGTTGGTGTTGTGGCCAGAAAAGAAAAGGAAAGAAGAGTGAAAAAAATCAGTTTAGAAAACACAGTGCCCTTCTATCTGGTGACTGGTCGTTGATTTCTAGACCTGTATCTGTGTTGTATGTTTTTTGAGATTCTAAAAACATTTTCTTCACTTCTGGCTTGAGTCTGGAGATGGAATTCGAAGAGTAAAATGTAACAAAAAAGCCTGTATTTGAAGCACTTCCAAACCTACCTGGAAAAAAGATGTATATATATATATAAAATTTCAGAAAGTTCAGGACAGGTTTTCATAAACATCAAAACATTTTTGTTCTGCTTACTGACAATTAACTGCAAGTGACTTGAGGTTCAGCCTTTAACAGAAGTACCTTTGGGAAATGCCAAAATCAGAACAACAGTATCGTAGCCATAGTGCTTGATTAAACAAAATGCCTACAAAGATACAATTCCTTCTCAAGTAATCTGTGACTTCGGTCTATGGTCCTTTAAAATAAATATGCATGTGTTGAATTCATTGTATTTAAGATTTAGCTTATATAAGTACTTCTGCTTTATATTAAATTATTTTGGTAATAAGTGTAGTCACTGTCTAATATCAAATGCTAAAAATAAATAATCTCAAAGCTAGGCATAGAATATACATCTAGACTTAGAAAAAACACCCATTCAGTGACTCACCACAGTTTTGCAGATGGAAGGGGCATAACATTTTTTTTTCTTTTGTTCATGAAAGTTGACTACTTCTACATTTTCAAAGCATGTTTACATTAGCCCTACATCTCATCAGTTCCTAAAACAAAACTGTTCTGGCATTAATCTGTACAAAAATATTTTTGTCAAATCAAGTCCTTTAAAACCTTTATGTAAAGTTATAGCAGGAAAAGCTCACTTTTCCTGCTACTATTCTATTACACCTCTTTCTTCTGAATACAATATAAATCTAAAGCTTTGCTGTTCTCCTTGCTGCTAATTTTGTGTTTCTCTGTAGCATGTCTGATTCATGTATCTTACATGAATCTTGTCTTCATACTTGATTAAAGTGAAGGGACACCTGTCTACCATGCGACTTAAGGAGATGCTGGCCCATGAACTGCCCTTGAAACAAAGGTTCAATTTTATTAGTTTTTTTCAGTTTCATTCAGAAAAGTTCTTTATAGTCTATAGGGTTATGTAATCTCTTTCGTCTTTTTCTTTTATTGAGTCATTGAATTTAACTGTCAACAAATCTAGATTCTGTCCTAGATCTGCCCTTATTCATACAGATGTATGTATGTGTATAAACATATTAAGGAAACAATTCAGATGAAAATGGCTGATGGAAATTGCTGGAACTCCATTTCAGTACAAACACATCCTAGCAATATAGATTCACATCAACCAAATATCTTTTTCTATGGCTGTAGCACAAAGTACTATCTGAAGTAACAAAAAAAAACCTCATAAAAGTGAGAAAGTGTTATTGAAAAGAGCCTTTGCTTCATTGAAGTCAAAAAAACATTTTTCATTAACAAGCCTAGGCATAAAGTTTTCAAACTTTTAAATGAAGAAAAAAATGTGGAATGTGCCAAATGTGGAGGAGGCAAAGTTTCATATTACAGTGGTCTGATATTAGGCATATATAGAGCACACAGAAGACAGGATATTTTTGTGCAGTCCTCTTTAATATATTGGATTAGATTTTTTAATCCATATAATACAAGTGTATTATATACAAATGTGTTATAATCAGATCTTCAGTTTCATTCATGAAATCATTTCCTGAATAGCACTTATTCTCACTGAAGGCTTTTTGAACATTTTTACAGATCCAGGTATTTGGCTAATGAGTGGAGGCATTTCTGTCTCTTTAGTTGTTTTCTCTCAACAAATTTGCAACCCAGGTCAGTAAAATCAAGGTAAAGAATGTACATTTATGGGCTGAGAATCAACTTCTTGACCTTATTATAAGCCACATTGACTCCTTGGAATCCTTATTTAAGCACCTAAATTATTTATCTTTCAAATGGAATAGGAACATATGCCCTTGATACCTCAACATTTGCCTTGTGCCAAGTCCTCTCTTTGATTTTCCCACTGATAGAAGAAATCTCACTACTGTGTCTGTCCTTACCACAAGTGTGTGATAACTAGAAAAGGATCTTAAATAATATTTTTGCCACACCTTGAACAGTATCATGTCCCGAAACAGTTAAATTAAATAATAATGACCATGACTTTCAGGCTTCAGTCTTATAAATTCATATTGTACATAACTTTGTAAAAATGACCCGCCAGAAATGTTTAACTTATTTTAAAACTAATGGGAGCTACAATTCTACATAGATTTTTAAATCAAGCCAACATTACTTAGATGGCTAAATATGAATTTAGAACTCTACTTTTAGGCATCTAAACACATCTGCTAACATCAGAAGGAGTAATTCATGTTTTAATATAGTTTAATAAATTAAAACTTAATAATTTAAATTTCATAAACATAATATAAATCTCAGCTTTGAGTTTCCCCTTTTCCACTCCATCTCCCACAGCTGCATTTATATTTCAATCCACATACCTCAGCACATTTCTAAATAGTTCATGAATTAACAAATAGGTAAATTGGTGCTAACATTCACTGCCAACTAAATTCAGATTCTGAAATATTTGCTATAGAAATTAAAGAAGATATTTCCTCTGTCCTTTAAAATGGGAATTGAGAGATAGGTGATAATAATAACCAAAAAAGATGAAAGCTATTTCTTTTTAGGAGATGTCTGGAAAGAGGTTTTCACTTCACCTTTATTCATCTTTCTTGTAGTTAAAACATTCTCTTGGTAGGTGAGATGATCAGGTTCAATTCTGTTTCATGTCTTGAAATGATTTAAATGATTATTTCCTAGCTTGTAGGCAGCAGCCTGGGGAAACAAACACATAAACAAAGAAAACAGCATGTGGGATGGTTTGTATATAGAAGCTGCAGTCTACATCCAATCTATGTAAGGCTTTCCACTGTGCAGAAAGAAATATATTTTTCTTTTAATTTTTTTTTCTGAGATTGGACCTAAGACAAAAATAATAAATCCAGCAGCATTATACTCTGCAGATTAGTATTTAAAACATTCATTGTAAAATAGGAGACTTCATTTCCTGTCATTTCTCCTACTACATTTTCTATAATTTATTCAAACTCTTTTCAGTATAAAATGTGCCAGAGCACACTAAGGTCACAGAGTCATGGAATCAGAGAATCGTTAAGGTTGGAAGGGACCTCTAGCAATCATCTAGTCCAATCCCCCTGCTCCAGCAGGGACACCTAAAGCACATTGCACAGGATAAGATCCAGGTAGGTTTTGAAGATGTCCAGAAAAGGAGACTCTCCAGCCTCTCTGGGCAGCCTGTTGCAGGGCTCTGGCATCCTCACCGTAAAGAACCTGCATGCACAGAGTCCTCACATGGAGATGGAACATCCTGTGTTTCAACTTGTACACATTACCCCTTGTCCTGTCACTCACCACCAAGAAGAAGAGTTCGGCCCCTTCATCTTTACATTCTTCCCTCAGGTACTTACACATATTGATCAGATCTCCTCTCAGTCTTCTCCACTCTACACAGGCCCAGCTTGCTTAGTCTCTCCTTGTATGATAGATGGTCCAGTCCCTTAATCATCTTTGTTGCTCTATGTTGGACCCTCTCTAGAAGCTCCATGTACCTCTTGTACTGAGGAGCCCAGAACTGCCCCCAATACTCCACATACAGCCTCACTAGAGCTGAGTAGAGCGGCAGGATCCCCTCCCTCAACCTGCTGGCAACATCCTCCTGATGCAGGCTGGGATCCGATTGGCCTTCTTGGCCACGAGGGCACACTGCTGGTTCATGGCTAACTTGTTGTCCAACAGGACATCCGAATCCCTCCCCACAGAGCTGCTTTCCAGCAGGTCAATCCCTAATCTGTACTGGTATCTGGGATTTTTCCTCCCTATGTGCAGGATGCTGCACTCGTCCGTGTAAGTGCATGTTAAAGAGAAGTGGAAGTGCATGTTAAAAAGAAAAATAAAAAAGAAGTCTGCCCCTCAGCTGAGAGAAAATATGCTTGGATTTCACTCACAAATGAGGTGAGGCATCTTCCAAGTAAAATGAGGTATTATCATTAAAATCTTTTTATTGCTACTAAGAGATATTACTTCAAAATTTTAATTAATAAAACTCACTTTAAGAGTCTTGAGTTGCAAAATTTCCTTGTAATCCTTGCAAAATTTCCTTGTAAAAAACAAGGAAAAAACAATTTCCTCTAAAAAAATCCTCTTTTCCTTTGCAAATCCTGAGGTTGTCCATCCAAGTGATAACACTTCAAGATAGTCCAGAGTATATCTGTACTGAAAAGTCATTTTTTAAAGTAGTATAGGAAAAACTATCTTTGATAGCCTGCATCCAGAATATATATGCCTTCCACATGTTTTACAATCATTCACATTTTTTCAGCGCTCTCCCATTCCTTAGAAATTCCTCAGAGTTATTTCATCATATCCTAGGATCAACAATAAAATAGGTATCTGACAGCTAATTTTGGTGATAAAGTTATTATATCTTTAATTAGTATGACATGTTCAAACAAGATGTCATTATAATGAACATCTAAATACATTCTTTTGCATGAGGACTGCCAAATAAAATGGTGTTGAATTGCCTGGTTTCAGTCTTGGCAAAATTATACAAATGTAATTCAATGTATAGCTTTTTATATCATGTGCTAATTTTATTTTAAAACAACAGTTAAATAATTAAATTGGAATGCTAACAGTAGAGGTTCTTTCTTCTCAGAAAATTATACTGTTATTAATCTTGTTTCCTGATGATGTTTCACCTAGCAATACCATCAGAGTTCTAGAATCCAAAGCTGAGTATAAAGTTTTAACTTTGCAAATCTTAAAGCAATAAAAATTCATGGTGCTACTCTAAACTTCACCATAATTATGTCACATAACACTGAGATTTTAATAATGTAATTTATTAAATGGCCCAGTGAAGTTTGCTTGAGAATGAGAATTGTATATGCCAGGGAATACATGATTCAAACTTTTGCACAGTGGTATCTCAAGACATATTTTCAGCTCTTAAGACTTAAACTACTTTTTTTTTTTTTTTCATTTAAGTTCATTGTATAGCAAAATATGCTCAATCTACACTAAGTTTTAGAAAAGATGGCAAATTTTATCTATGATGACTTTGTAGAGGAAATTAAAATGCTAAACAACCTTTGTATTTTAAATTTTTACTAATAAAAATAGAGATGAGGTAAACTAGGGTCTAAAGCACATGTTGCATTCTTTGAAGAAATGTATATGGCAGTAAAAATGTTCTAAAAATATTTACACCTACAGGATGCTTTTCACTGAGAACTTTGATAGACCATACACAAATTCATTCAACCAATGCTGAACTGTTATCATATCTGGAATAAACTGTGGCCATTATTTAGCAGTCTATATAAATGCTGGAAAACAGTACTTATTGTGTAGAGTTAAATTACAAATCTTGGTATATATAAAATTGAAACTGTTTAAACACTTTACTCAGTTGCAGCTATAGACAGTATTTAAGTTGGCATAATGCATCTACTTAATCTGGGCTTTGGCCAGGATGCTGCAGTTAACAATTTTAGCTCCTATGAAATATACCAGGGGATGTCTAATTAGTCCACTTGGTCAGAATCATATATTTATGTTTTGTGCACAAATAACACTTCTAGTAGCATCTCGGTACGGTGTTGATTCAGTGTGGAGTCAGAATGAAGAATGCCACCTACTGAGTGACCAACATCACTTCCTACAGCAGCTGGATTTTCCTTGGAGGTCTTCCATCTCAATTACACAGCAGGCCTATTCTTGCTTCGTTTATGAGATCTGACAAGATCAAAGCCCAAGGTGGTACAGCTACAGACTTATTCTGTCTTGTGTATTTGGCTTGCTAGCAAATTTATGTCAAATACATGTATCAAATGATTTCTAGTCAGATGCATGTATATTGTAATTTTGTGTGTGTGTGTGTGTGTGTGTGTGTGTGTGTATAAAATAGAAAAACAATTATTTTAATACTAAACAATTTTCTTTGGAGTAGTCCCAGAGCTTGTGCATTTTTGACCCTAAAGGATTGTTCTATTTTCTTGTCTTTCCTTCTGCAGTCAGGAAGTGCAAGGAGATATGATACATCTTTAATGTTAGCAAAATTATCTTAATATACATATAAAGTTTCTTTGGGCCTCTGCCCTGGTCCTTTCAAGCAGTGTGACTTCCCATTCTCTTTAAAATACCTGTGGCCAAAGCATGAAGAAGACAGAAGTGTAGCCTGGATAGGTGGGCTTAATGTACTTCTTAAACATTCATGTCCTACTGAAACTAACAGTTTTTTATCCCATGAAGATCGTAGAATCATGGAATCCTTAAGGTTGGAAGGGACCTTTAGAGATGATCCAGTCCAACTCCCTGCAGATGCAGGGTCACTTAGAGCACAGGGCAAAGTATTGCATCCAATTGAGTTTTGAAGATCTCCAGAGAAGGAGATTCCACAACCTCTCTTGGCAACTCATTCCAGTGCTCTGGAAATGGGTTACGAATTTTTTCCTTAAGTTCCTGTGGAACTTTTGGTGCTTCAGTTCGTGGCCATTTCCTCTAGGTGGCCTCTAGGTGGCCACCACTGAAAAGAGGCCAGCCCCATTCTACTCGCTCCCTCCCTTGAGGTATTTATATACATTAATCAGATCCCACCTCTGCCTTCTCTTCTTCAGGCTGAACAGGCCCAGCTCTCTCAGCCTTTCCTTATAGGCCCCTGATCATCCTTGTAGCCCTGCGCTGGACTCTCTCCAGCAGCTCCACATCCCTCTTGTACTGGGGAGCCCAGAACTGCACACAATACTTAAGATGTGGCCTCACCAGGGCTGAGTAGAGGGGGACGATCACCTCTCTTGACCTGCTGGCGACGCTCTTTTTAATGCACCCCCAAGAGCCTGTTGGCCTTCTTGGCCACCAGGGCACACTGCTGCTCATGGTCATCTTGTCATCCACCATGACACTCAGTGCCCTCTCAACAGAGCTGCTATCCAGAAGGTCAGTCTCCAGCCTGTCCTGGTGTCTGGGGTTATTCCTGCCCAAGTGCAGGACCCTGCACTTGCCCTTGTTGAATTTCATGAGGTTTCTCACCACCCACTTATCCAGTCTAGCCAGTTCTCAATCCACCTCACTGTCCATTCATCTATCCCACACCTCCAGAGTTTCTCCAGGAGAATGTTGTGAGGGATGGTGCCAAAAGCCTTGCTAAAATCCAGATAGATGACATCCAACGCTCTTCCCTCATCTATCCAGTTTGTCATTTCATCATAGAAGGCTATCAGGTTAGTCAAGCATGATTTCCCCTTGTTGAATTCATGCTGGCTACTCCTGAGCACCTTCTTGTCCTCCATGTGCTTGGAGAAAACAGCTAGGATGAGCTCTTCCATCACTTTCCCAGGGAGGAAGGTGAGACTGACTGGCCTGTAGTTGTCTGAGTACTCTTTCTTGCCCTTTTGGAAGACTGGCGTGTCCTCCAGTCTTTAGGCACCTCCCCCGTTCTCCAGGACCTTTAAAAGTTGATGGAGAGCAGCTTAGCTATAACATCTGCCAGCTCAGGCAGCACTCTGAGGTGCATCCCATCAGGGCCCATGGACTTGTGGGAATCAAATTTCCCTAAATGCTCTCTGACCCAATCTTCCTCTATCTGGGGCAAGCCTTCCTCTCTCCATGCTTCTTCTCTTGTCCCTAGGGCCTGGTATTCCAGAGGGCTGCCCTTGGTAAACAGTGAAGCAAAGAAGACATTCAGCAACTCTGCTTTTTCTGTGTTTTTCATAAGCAGGGCATCCATCCCATTCACCAGCAGACTCATGCTTTCCCTAATCTTTCTTTGCCATTGATATATTTGAAGAAGCTCTTCTTATTATTTTTAGCATTATTTTTCCCCTAATAAAAACAAGAGAGTGTTATGTGGCAAGCAACTTTCCTTGGTGTTCTTCTGGGATGTTTTTGTTTAAATGCATAGTTTAGGATGTTATAACAAGCTCACAAATGTTTAGGCATTCTCCCAGCATGCTGTGGCCAATGTGTGTGTCCAAGTCCCACTGCCCAGGGGCAGCCACTGTCTTCCATGCCAGTTCTCTGTATTCACTGTTAATAAACCAGTTTGTGAAGGCTAGTATGAGATCACCTGTATGATCTGGAATTTTTTTCTCTGCAATGCCTGCCCACTCTTAAAGTCTGCTTATACTGCTAAATTGTTTACAAGTTACTATAACAAGCTAGTGATGAACTTACTGTGTTCATTTTTCATTGTTCAATCCTTGTGGCAATGAAGAGTGGCCGAGAAACACTGTTTTGATATTTCTTTTTGACCTTGTATGGCATACGAATAGGTAGATGAATTGACAAGCAAATGTCCTTCTATTAGCAGGAGGCAGAGAAGGGATAGATTATGTTAAAGAGATGGTCTTCATGGTATGTGCACAGTGATTTCCAAAATAAGTTAGACAAAAACACCAATTTCCTTAAAGCCTGATTATCTCTTGACTCTTTATACAATACTTATAATCAATAAAGCATGTACAAGGGCAGAATTTCATTTTTTAATCCTAACAGGAAAAGAGATAACCCACTTCAGAATCATCTGCTACTCATTAATATCCTTTTCTGTGCTTCAAGGGCTTTTTAAAATATGGATAGTCTAGTATTTTAATTAGCTTGGTTTCAAATCTGAAACTGAGATATGTATAAAAAGATCATTTTACTTTTGTTGTTTACTAATAATTTACTGATGTCAATGTTTGGTAGGTATGAATTTATTCATATTACAGGGAATGTGGATAATATGTTTCAAGTAAGTATTACTTACATAATTTAAAAAGCAGCTCCTCAAGTGGTTTTTGTTTTTGCTTTTTTTTAGTGTTGGGTGATGACTTTTTTTCCACACAACTATAGTATCAAAATATTTCCAAGCACTGAAAATTATTCTTCAGCTCAGATTTCTGCTTATCTCTTACCCTCTTACCTTGTCTGTACATTCACTTAAAAAAAAATCCCTTTTCTGCTTCAGATTACTGTAATGTTAGAGTACGAGTTGACTGAAAACCTGAATGCTCAAAAGCATAGGCCATGAAGTATCTTTGTCGGCACTTGTGAACTGAACTGGGACAGCACAGCTGGATCTGAACATTAATTCCTCAATAATTGATGATTAATCTATTAAAGTTTAATGGAAAGTTGATAAGTAATGGTCTGGCTGCCATGTCATTTGATTGTAAATATAGCAAGTTGCCTGGAAATACTTTTACTTCCATTGGAACCAAATACAGAGGAAGCAGAAAGAGTGAAAGAGAGAGAAAGAAATCATTTGTGAAAAAAGTTTAGCTCAAAGGATGTCTCTACCTCACAACAAGGACAAAATACTTGTGGTCATCTTAAGGAATTACACAGATAGACTTTTCATGTAAATATCCTACACAATGACATACTTCAGTTCAGAATGACACAAATCAGTCTTTGAGCAGAGCATCGCTTCACCGCCTGTTGGAGGCTATCAGGCTGAGCATTGTAAACACTTTTAGCAGTACCTTTTCAAAGCAGTAAGTGAGGTTTCCAAAAAAGAAGAAAGGAGAGGAGAGGAGAGGAGAGGAGAGGAGAGGAGAGGAGAGGAGAGGAGTATGGTGTTTATTCAT
>NW_020455576.1:534974-564746 GCF_003342845.1 Nothoprocta perdicaria
CCAAAGTATTTGTTTTGGTTTTTTTTTTTTTTTTTTTTTTTTTTTTTTAAAAGCTACGTAAAGGGTTGCACATGTCACTGTGAAGAGGCAGATTCTTAGGAAGATGATAACCAAGGCTGCTGTCAAGGATCAAGGCGTAATTTCTTTAGGGAAATCTGGAGATCACACAGCAGAATGATAAGCACATTTTGCAGAAAGAATGGCTAGTGCTGTCTTTGCAGTGATGTCAGTGGCCGTATCTGTGTGGAAACCATGTTGTGATGTGCACTTCAGTCTTGATCCAGCCAGCAGCAGCACATAGCTTACATTTATCACTGTGGACACTATTTTCCACCAGTTGTCCTTTCTAATTGCTGCTAATCTCATGCCATCTGCTATCTCTTACTACTGCACATTATCAACAAATATTTTGAGTAAGATTATTTCATAAGAATGTGTTGAACTTTCCAAGATAATTTTAGTAGCTAGAATAATTTAAAATCATATTGCTTCAGGCCATTCATCTGATATTTCTTTGTATTTTGTTGTAAGATCTTCTCCAAGTACAGCAGGATACTTGAGGATACTTGGTGGTCAAAACAGTTGGGGAAATCTATGCCATGCACTGAAGCTCAAAAGCTCTTACATTATGACACTAAATGGGTCTTATTTGAGATGGTATATCATTTGCATATTGGTTTGCATATTGCTGTTCAGAGCAGATGATTTCTAGTTATATACTATTTATATATTTATATACGAACAAAATTTTGGCGTGCATCTTCTTAGCTGTTCATTTTCACCAACTGCTGGGAGAAAAAATATATTTTAGTATGTGAGGAACCATATCTCAAGCTGACTGTCTCAAAGCTTGTCTGCCTTTCTGTTGAATTCACTACAAGCACCAAGCTCTGCAGCTGTGAATAGATAAGGATGCAGAACAGTTTTAAGTCAGGGTCAAGGAATGGCTACACTGCATTGGAGAATGTGTACCACCCCAACCAGCTGAGGCAGTAATGCAGGAATGCCATTATTTGGGAACCAACCTTCCTGGATACTCTATAAAAGACTATTGAATTGAATCAAATAATAGAACGCTAGCTGGAGACACCCCCACCAATGTGCACAAAGATTATAGACCAACAGGACGCTGCTGGATCTGTGATGGTGGCTATGTCTTACAATCCTATCCCAACTTAAATTTCATTCTTTCCTATCTTTTCCTCCCTTTCCTATCACTATCTTCTTAGCACAACATATTAATATTTTATTTGTATAAGTGTTCTATAGATTTCCTTGATCAGTATCATTTGATCTCGTTTGTGTCTTAATCTCACTCTGGGTATAATAAAGAATATTTCTGGCTTAGGTCTTTCTGGACCATAACATAGACAAAGCATAATACTGGCATGTGATTAGATTCTGATGCTGATGGAAATCTATGTGAACTTAAATAACTCATATAGCTTAACTCTGTTTCCTTTTCTTCATCTGTAAAATGATGGCATTCCCAATGTGTTGCAAAGTTAAATTTGCTAACGCCTACCAAGAATTTTAACTGTGAATGTTGTGGAGAATCAAATAGCCTTTCTAGGTGTAGTAGAATGAGCTAGAGTTGGAGGGTTGATAGAATGGCTCATTAATTTCCAGTATATTTTCAAACACCCCACAGTAAGCTTTAGACTCATTAACTAAATAATACTGTTGCATTGGCACACAGAATGACACCGAATGATTGAGGTTGGAAGGGACCTCTATAGATCATCTAGTTCAACCCCCACTGCTCAAGCATAGACAACTAGAGCATGTTGCACAGGATTGTTGTCCTTCATTTCAAAACTAGGAATTGTCCAGTCAAGTATTCTGAGGCACTTACATGTAATATTCAATAAAGATCCTGTGGTCTTTTATCTACAAAAGCAATTTTACCATCTGCATGATAACTATGAATGAAATGAAGAGATAATGGTGTCACAATATTTGTAAAGGACAGTTTAGAATGAAAAATGTTATCAGGCTGCTTTATTTCAGTGGTTCTATATACTCGTAAGGCAATGGAAAAGTCTGACTGATAATCATTAAAATATCTAAAATCTATCAGATCAGCTTATGATAAAAGTATGAGTTTAAATAAACAGCATATGATCATATGCATATGATTATCAGATGATCTGTAGAGGTCTCTACCAATCTCAACCATTCTGGGATTCTATGATTCTGTGATTCTGTCATATTGGAAAGTCAGAACCTGATATGATGTAAGACATCTAACATGACATTTCTAGCTGAGCAATAACCGTCTATTCTTTTAATTATTTCATTCTCATTTCATATTAAAGTATAAATATATTAAAGTATATATGTGTGTGTGTGTGTCTTTCTCTCTCTGTATATATATGTATATATATGTATATATATTTATGAATCGTTCCTGGTTTGGGATGTCTGAAAAGAAACGTGTTCCAGTAGAACAAGATATCCCAATAAGAGAACAGTCGCATAAGAGCTTTACTAAGTCTGCTGTAAAAAACATTCAAAGGCCAACCAAACTCTGATGTCACTGCTGGAAAAGTAAAATCTAGACTGGCAATTGGGTTATTCATCTTCTGAGCTAGTCCCTTTTGTGCTTAAATTTTATGGCTGCTGTGCATGAACTGACAGTAAAAACAAGACAGAGGGGCCCATGTTTGACACTAGCAGTAGCATAGCAATGTCAGATCCATCTTCAACGGAGTGAAAACTTCTCTACTGTCACTGATCACCTGTGAAACAAAAAAAAAAAAAAAAAGGACTCAACAGATCTCTGATTTTTGAACTGACATAACCTAAAATCATAACCTAAAATTGTGTTCTTGTAATGAAATATTTGAGCTGTTATGAGGATTTCACTAATCTTTCCATCTTGCATTTCCATTGCATTTCACATACCAAAAGCACCATGAAAGTATATTGTTCTCTATAAACTCATGTGTTTCTACAAAATCATAATTTGAATGCCAGAATTCCAGTGAAGTCTTCAAAGTTTCAATCTTCTCAAATACTAAAGTTAAGTAGAATTTCTAACACCTCCAGCCATGGAAGGCTTAGATAAGACACTAAAAATAGATGTCTAATTTCTTTGTAATGGGGATTGAACTTCTTATACCATCTTGTACAAGAGTAGAGGCTTGGTCCTATAACTTCGATCAAAAATTCCTCATATTGTTGTACAGCCTGATGAGCTGTTTTTTCAAATAGGAGAGTTTCAATGTTAATCTATTTATGTTGACATGTTTGAAAATAAAATCATGTGTGGAAATAAAAATATAAGTAAAACATAATTATGTCCTGTGTATATATATATAGTGTATATGTGTGTGTGTGCATGTCTTCTTGTTTGTTTCTAAAATCTCTGTATATGGAACTATTTTGAGAAGGGCTGGGAAACATTTGTATTGGATACAACTCTGCAAAACAGGGCTTTTCTTTCTTTTTTTCAACATTATTTTTAATACCTTTTGCAATGCAAGTTGAAACTTTGAGGAATAAAAATTTGCCTTTTCAGTCCATAGGCTGCACCGAGAAAAGGAGAATTATTTCTTGTAACATGATTAAAAGCAGCAGTATAAGCACTTCTACACAGATCCTTTTTCAAGATCTGTCTTAAAGCCACCCAGGATTAATTTACCTCTTTTCTACCTATGAGTAAGGCCTAGTAAATGCAGAGCTTCACTTCTTTGACTGTGAAATCCCATATGATAATTTCGGCCTTCAGGAGCTTTTTTTTTTTTTTTTTTTTTTTTTTTTTTTTTTAATGTGTGTTTGTGTGTGCCAGTCTTGTCCTGATTAAACTTCTGCTATCTACTACTAATCCTTGGAGATACTTATAAGTCTTCTCAGTCCTCACTCTCCTAGGGCAATGGTATCCATTGCTGGTACTACGGTACTACGGTAAAATGGTATGCATTACTAGAACAATTGATAGTATTTTACATGATTTCTCTATAGTGTTATATACAAGGTCATTAATATTGACCTATCTTTTTTGGAAAAAGTGCATCCAGCATATCCCAATACTATATCTACTTTTTCCCCCTCCTTTTTCTTTTTTTTTTTCTTTTTTACTTTTTTTTTTTTTTTTTTTTTTTTTTTTTTTTTTTTTTTTTTTTTTTTTTTTCTTTTGTGACAAGGCAGTACATTGGTAGACCGCAGTCAACTTGTGACAGTTTACTACGCACTAGTTGTCTTCTTCCTCTTTGGTTAGACCTTGATAGCTTCACTGTCTGTAGCATATATTATTTCTAGGCCATAAGGGTAAAGTTCATGAACTATTGTCATTTAAACTTATTTAAAATGTGTCATTTTTCTATTACTTTCCCATTCTTAGGATTAGCCAAGAGGGGAACTAGACAATGCTGAGGACTGGAGTAACAGACAGATAATGTTTTTCCATTCTGCATTTCATCAGTTTCAATAACAAACCTAATAATTTTGTCAAAGCCATATAAAGAATACTCAATAAGCTCAACCAGAACAATAGTTTTTATTTTGCTACCATTCAGTCCAAACTCTACTACTGTCTTTCTTACGACTCTTGGCCTATTTTGTCTTTATCCACTTCTTCAAATACGTAACAATTTTCTATGTAAACACCAGATCACATATTTAACTAAGTTCCTGTTCAAATCCTACTATGGAGACTCAGGATTGTCTGCAAAAGCATGAGACAAATTCCTCTTTTCAAAGAAGAAAATGGTTATGTAGAACATCTGCATTGTACTGCCTTCAGTAAGTACTCTTTTATCTTAGTCATCTTCACTTACAATTATTTTGTAAGGATACAGGCAATAACATCCTCTTCGACATCCCATGCTGTTCGGTTAAGAGGGGCAGCATGAGTGTTTGCTCTCACATCGCTTTTAGCAGATACAAGATGGGCATAGATCAAAAGTGGAAATTATAACCTTTCTCTCACTTCAAGGAAGAATATGTTTCTATAAAGAAATAAAAAGGCAAGTTTTATTTATTAAAAATTTTACTACTTGGAAAAAAAAAGTGATTAATACAATTAGTGATTAATACACTTATGGCAGTTTTTGCAGTATAGGTTTTTGTAGAAAGTAAGAGCCCAGTAGCATGTGCTTTCTGCTTTTCATATCCGAATTACCTTTAAAAAATCTTAAAAATTTATCAGACAGGGTAAGAGAAAAAATATGGCATCCATGCGAGAACTACTGTTGATATCATTTCAGTATTTCAGCACATTACATTCATTCAAAGATGGTTGTTCAATACCATTCATATAACCATTCTTATAGTGAACTGTGAAAGTTCTCTTAGCACATTTAATAAACTAAGTTAGCTTTAAAGTGTGATTCTTTAAATGGCACATTAGCAAATAGAGGTAATACATATGGAATTATGTTATGGCATGATGTGTTTCAGCATGTTCAATAGTAAGTGGATATGTAAGCTGTTGTCATGAACAGCGGACTCTGCAGCAAGTGTATTGTTCTTTATTGTTCATATATGCTTTATGATGGTTCAGATACATTTATGGAGCCAATAAATACATCAGAATAAAACTGTATTTTTACTTTTGGTGAACAATTGATTAGCTTAGCTAAAGCATTTGAAATGCTTGCCTCACTTATCCGAAAAAGGCTAAATTAACATACTGAAATTGCAAAGGGGTATGCCTACAGGGTTGCACAGGCAACTGTTTCTCCCTTTAAGATTTATTTCTCCTCCTGCTTACCTTATTTAAGATTTCCAGTATTAGCACTTATATAGTGAGGTATTAAAATCAAGGGCTCTACTAATCTACCCTGTGAAATACCTAATTTGTTTAGCTTCACTGCACAGAAGCACAGGAGAGTTAACACAGGGCTCTCATATAAGTCTTACATCTTGTGACAACACAAAGCACCTCTCAGATGTTAATACACTGTGGGGCTTTAAATCTCATACATTTTGCAAATATGACCTGAAAACAAAATTCTGCTTCTTGTAAGGTTTGAACACTGTTTCTTTGAAAAAATAAATTATACCTGGTTAGAATATGATTTCAAATATTATTAATGACAAATGTTTTCCCAGAAGTTCTTAACAATTCCTTTTTTTTTTATAATGGAAAACACTGAAACTACTTTCGAATGTTAACATTTACTTTTTAATTTAGGTTATTTAAGAAATTAAGATGCCAGGTTTGCATATCTTACAGGAAAAAATAATGCTTTCTCCCAATTGCAGATTAAATACTTTTGTTTGTATGTTTCCTTGTTTTTTTTTTTTTTTTTTTTTAAGATGTTTTTTCCATGAAATAAGCATGAATGCTTTTATTGCTAGTTGCATTTTTATTTGCATCTTGGAATTTCCATTTTACTTTAATACACTTGCTTGTAAATCACAGGTCACATGAATAGATAATAGATAATGTGTCCAAACAAGCAAATTAATAGCTCCTCAGATACTTTTCATTGAGTATCTTCTTGAAAAATTGTGGGTTGCAGTGATTAAAGGCTGCAGTAATTCAAACTGCTAAAAAAATACAAAGATAAAACAAAAATCCTGAGGCTCAGTTTCCAGATGGTTTAGAACAAGGAAAAGGCCAAATAACATTTACACTGTGTACTAGCTTATTATATATAACTAATGATCAGGCTATAGAATATTTCTCTGGGCTTATCCCAGGAAATTTCTCAACTATATAAAAAAATGTGTAGCAATTCCACCACCCATTCTCTGTATGGTTTCTATCTCCAAAGAACATAGAAAAAGATATTGTCTCAGATCTTGGTAGTTGCCAAGCAGACTTTCCTTTGGGAATCATCTTCATTACTGTCATTCTTAGAAGCTCATGTCATGGACCAATAATTCCTGGTGCTAGTAACTGTATAAAGAAATTATGTGCAAACTTATTCTTTTTATAAAGAAAGCCAAGACTAAATTAATGAGAAGCTACAGCTTTAGTTGTATCTTATACAGACGAAAAGCTAGAATGCTAATATTATTAGTCCCCTCTAAGAATTCCTACATGAAATAAGTTGAAGTCTACCGTGAATCATGTTTCTACAAAACAGGGGTCACTTAACCTTGGTATATCCTACTACAAATTTGTATTGTGTCTGTTAATGCTGTTTTTAAAGATTTTTGAGTGACTGTGACTTTTATAGTAGGTTGATAGATGAATACTGGTTAATTCTGACTGGGGGCCTTAGGGAAGAACCACTTACACACTTGAAGCCACTATCCTGCCCTGCTCTCCTGCAGAGGGAGTAGAGAAGAGGTGTCCAAGAACTCATCCTTACCTACTCATATCACATATACTGGCCTGTGTTGGGAGAGCTCATGCATCCTGTGATGAAGCAGAAAACAACATCTGATGACGTCTTTCACCTACAGTTTAACCTTACTTGAAAGAAAGCTATACAGCCCACCTTAAGAAATGCTCTATATTCTTCTTGAGTTCATAATGATGAAAGGAAATTTAAACTAAAGCATTAAAAATCTGAATTACAGCGTATACTTCATATACAATGTTTACTAATCTAACTCAGCTCTTACTCAGTTTGAATGACAGTTTTCTTGATAAGCTATTTTATTGAGGTGATTTGTTTAGAGGCTGAATAAGTACAATTCTGTAGGAGAATCATAGAATCTGTAAGGCTGGAAAGGACATTTAGAGATCATCTAGTCCAACTCCCCTACACACTCAGGGTCACCTTGAGCACGGGGCACAAGGCTGTGTCCAAGCAGGTTTGGAAGATCTCCAGAGAAGGAGACTGCAATCTCTCTTGGCAGCCTGTTCCAGTGGTCTGTCACCCTCACTGCTAAGAATTTTTTCCTTAAGTTCCTGTGGAACTTTTGATGCTTCAGTTTGTGGCCATTTCCTCTAGTTCTATCAGTGGCCACCACTGAAAAGAGGCCAGTCCCATCCTCCTCACTCCCTCCCTTGAGGTATTTATAGACACTGATCTGATGCCCCACCTCAGGGTTTCTTCAGGCTGAACAGGCTCAGCTCCCTCAGCCTTTCCTCACGGTGCAGATGTTCCAGGCCCCTGATCATCCTAGTAGCCCTGCCCTGGACTCTCTCCAGCAGCTCCACATCCCACTCATACTGGGGAGCCCAGCGCTGCACACAATACTCCAGATGTGGCCTCACCAGCGTTGAGTAGAGGGGGAGAAATTGTTGGAGAATCCAGAAAGTGGATTCTTCAACAATAAGGTGAGAATTACAGCTTGCTTACAACTGAGACTTCAGCTTTATTGAAAGATCCTCAAAAATCCCCTGGAAGGAATATGTATTTTCTACCAAATTTCTACCAAATTCATGGTCTTTTTTTTTCTCCCCTTCCTGTTATAGTATTTAACTCATAGGCTTGTAGAAGTTATGTAGTCAGGAAAAAACATATAATCATCATTTATTTTCTTACTCTGTGTTTTCCATTTTGCAGGCATGGAAATCTATCAAAAGTTAAAGTACATCTAACACATTTCTAAAAAACTTTTAGAATGTGTATGAAACACATTATCACATTTTCATCCCTAAACAGGAATATAGCTACATACACAACCAATGCTTTCAGGTGCAGATACATGGAGTATTTAAAAGCACAGAGCCTGCCCAATAGATTCTTGCAGATAAATTCTTAAGGGCACAAAGATGTCTAATAGGTTCTTGTAGATAGATAAGAGCAAACACATTTATTGTGAACTAAGTGTTTTCCCACTTATCTAGTGTTATCTCTGAGATGCCCATGCCCTTTTACTTGTTTGTCTTCTCAGCGTTGATATATTTACTTACTGTGAAATCACACCTCCCATGATGATAATTGAGAAAATAAAGAAATCACAATGAATTCCATTTTCTTGTCACCTGAAAAGTACATCAACATCAACCATGTCGTGTCCCATAGCAGTGGACAGAAAACTGATTTCCAAGTCATTAGTAAAATAAATGCTATTATGTTTCTTCTAGGAAACAGCTGTTCTGGCATGCCAAAGGAAAAAGCAGTTTTGCTAACTGAGGTATCTTTTGAAAAATTGCATATAAATTAGATTTTTTTCCGAATGAACAATAAAAATATTTAATGAAGAGAACTAGATTTTTGAATAATAGCAGTTTCTATTAGGCAAATTTATGAATAAATGGTAAAAAGTTATAACAATAATATTCAATGCATCCTTCAATATACTCTACTCAGTGAATATGTAAATGCCTTTGAATCATTTATGCCTACATGCAAGAAACTGATAAATTTTGAACAAATTTAATTGAAATCACCCCTGGAGAGAGTCTGAAGGAAGGATTAATTTTAATGGTCTCACAGAGTGTCATACTGTAACACTAGGCTGCCTGCTCTGAAGTCTATTTTTTACCAATAAAAGATTCTCTCAATCAGCACATAAGCGTGAGTTTAATCACACCTCAAAAATGAAAATCACTTTAATTTGTCCTGTAATGAGACTTAAGGAAGATGTACAGGCAGATAAATCACAAAGTTTAGTATCACTTAAATGGTGATACAGAGATACAAGATTTTAGGGTCATTACTGCGTTGTACCTCTTCTAATATGCCATGGCCTTGTCTTGAGAATATGAATAGGGACAAACAATATAGACTGTATTCATCATTTCATTGAACCTTCATTGCTGTATTATCAGTGGAATGCCACCAATTATATCTGTGTGCAGATATTTTCAAATATGTTATCAATCATTATCTTTGCCATCTTCATGATATAAAGAAATGTGCTGTCATTATTTATTCCCCATTCTGTAATTTTTATTTTCTGGCAACACATTTTGATAGTTCCCATATTGTAGGTACAGTATTGTTGTCTCACTCCTACTTGAACATGGCAAAATTCAATGTTGTGTGAACATTTTACAGTTAGAGGGAAACAGGTTGTTTTGCTTAAATTATATTTTTTTAATAGCTCTTACCCTTGTGCTTTTGAGATAGCTCTTATGGGACAGATCTTTAAAGTATATTTTTTACAGATAAGCACTAACTATATATTGCTCAGTCTCCTGATGTTCAATGAGAAACCTGAGAAAATATTTGCAAAAACATAATAGAAGCATAGAGGATGGGTGATATCAATGCATTTTAATTATTTAGCTAGTCTATACTCTGAGTATAGACTATGATTATATAACAGCAAACTATTTTGCTATCAGGTACGGGGCAACTGAAATTGCACTTTTTTTTTCTTTCTAATCCAACTATACCTCAATTTTCTCATGTAAAATGGAAATAAGAATCCTGGTTATTTTACAGAAGTATTGTGAAGATTAATTAATTAATCTATGCCAAATTAAGATAAATTAATTTATGTGGTGAGGAGTGCCATGGAAAAAGCTCATGAGGAAAGTAATAATTCTATATTCAAGAAGGGTTTGAGCTAAAGCTCTGTGAAGAATTGATTTTTCACTTCATTGACTGACCTGAAAAATTGTGGAAAAATCAATTTTGGACCAACCTGAAATAATTTTCTCTCATTTCTCACACAAGAACATAAAGATGGGAATAAATATATGATTTAGTTTGAACATAACCTATCATTTGTGAAATATTTCATTTCCATCTTAATTATTCATATCTTTTTAGCAAGATACATTTATATATTTTGAAGGAATAATCACTTCAAGCTAAAATACTGTGCATTTTTTTTGGAAAATATTTTAACTAACATTTTTTCTCTTGTTTTTACTTCTTTTGTTGGATGAAGTAATTTCTCACCTGCTACTGCATTTTGAGTGAAAAAAAAGTGTTCAGCAAATATGGGTAAATTGTATGGATAATGAGTTTACTCGGGGGTTTACTCAGGGTGAGTGAACATGCAGCTGGCTGTGCTGGCTTGCACATGAAAATTACCTGTATTTCAGTCATAGTACTTCAGTACTTCCAGTACTTTAGCATCTGCTGCTGTATCCTTCATCATTCTTAAATGTTCATTCGCACTTGCTCTTGTCACAGACCCTTTCAGTGTCTAAGCATTGCATAGACAGTTCTATGTTCCCCTTCTGAACCATGTCTGATTCATTGCACCTGTTACTTTGGTGTTAATATATCAGTGGGTGTTCATGACAGGTAATATTTCAATGACGTGATATTAAAGTGTGATGTCAAATAATACCAAAACAATGAGTTTTTGGCACACCAGTTATTGCATACTGAGTCATGGAAATGATCTTGTGTACTAACCTGTGAAGACTAGACCACCTAGTTCCATTGCTCCTGTCTCCTTCTGCTCTGCTCCTCTACTCTCCCTGTCCACAGAGCATCTGGTAAAGGAAATGGATAAGAGAGGGATGAGGGATAAAATTAAGAAACAGAGGTTGAATACAAAAAATACTTCCTATACCCTAAATTATGGGATGATGGATGGGTAAACCAAGTCATGATCATCATCAGCCAAGGGACATAGGGCAAAAGGGGTCTTCCTTTAACAGATCAGATGTGATTTGTCTCTGTAGTTCCATAGGATAATTAAAATGAAAAGGTAAGTAACTTCCTAGATTGAACTACTACATTTTCATGGGATTCTCTGATTAAAAAGAGATGTGAAAATGTAGATGTACTAAGAAAAAATCTCTAAAGAAACCAGAGGTGCTTCCCATAGACCATCTGAATACAAAAGGGGAAAACAAATGTCCTAAAACTTAGAATTGCAAATCAATACATCTGATGTATAGAGGAAATTGTGATAACTAGGGAGAATACAAAGAATTTGAGGCAGATAAACATACTGAAATGACAAAACTGTGTCAAATACTTGCAGGCCAATGCAAAACCTATTTAATAACAAAGACTGCAAATAAGCATTCGGTATAGTATGATTTACCACTAGCTCCATTCTCAAGCCACTCAAAAGCACAAGTCAGACATTCTCTTCTCAAAACTAGCTAGTTGGTATTTTATGACTTGCTGAATTGATTCAGAAAACCATACTATTTAAGGTTCCTTTATTCTTAAAGCCATTAACTTTTATTCAAAGTTTTTCTGCAAAGCTAATTTAGTATTTAATGTTTGTTCCTACAAAGAACACTAATGAGCTAGCATTTACACAAATAATTATAATAAAAAAATTAGGTGGTGGTTTACTGCAGGTTATAATGACAGAAGTTGAAAGAACTTCAGAATTGTCTTTAATTGGGTGCAGGAATAATCTTAGCAAACTCACTTTTCTTTATTTGACTCACTGGATGAAAAATTGACTTGCACTGACAAGCTGACCTTGATTGTCAATAAATATCCTGTGGCCTTTCCTTTTTTATTACCTTAGACTTTCTCTCCTTTGCTAAAACTTGTAGACAGCAAATAGGAATCAGTCTAGGGAGCAGATATTTCATACACTCCTGCACATGGTTTATTTGTAAACTTCTCAGAATATGTGCTCTATTTCTAAGTCTTCCAGTTTTTGCACATGTTTAGTGTATATTACATTGTTATCATTTTAGCTTCTTTTCTAGCAGATTTGAAGAGTGGGGTTTGAATTACGAAAAGTTCATACTTTTTTGAAATAACTATGATCTTCATACAAAAACATCAGGAGAAGCTGACAAGAAAAAGGTAGTTGAATGATCTTGTATCCTTACGTCTAATAGATATTTAGAACTTCTGAAAAAATACTGAATAACTTTGTTCCTCAAGAGCTTTTAAACATTTCATATTACATCAAAGACTCTTATCTTTGATAAACTTCTTTCAGCATTAAAAAGTCCTTAAAGCCTCCTTAAATAAATAAACAAACAAAGAGATAGGTAGGTCTCCTAATGCCTTCAAGTCTAATCACATGTAAGTAAGGTTTAAGCTTTTTATTGAAAAAAAAACCTAAAAACTTCTGTCGTAAGTTAGGAGGGCTAAAAGAAATAGGAAAAGAATTGACTCAGTTCTGTGGAGGAGAGATTTGTTTTAAGGTCATGAGTTCATTGCTGTGCTTTTACATTGGTGCTCTCCCTGCTCTCATTCCCCCTTAACTTCTCTTCAATCCATAACACTTTAAGAAACTGAGAGACTTGGCTCTTTTCAAGATCTAGGAGACAATTGCGAAGTTATTTTGAAAGCTGACATTATGACAAGTGCAACATTAGTACTTAAGTCTAAATCCAGTTAAATAATTTTATTCACAAATCTGTTTGCATAGGTTTTATATAACTTCCAATAACATTTCTTTGTTAACTATTAATATTTAAACAACTTTCTTTTCCTTGCATTATGCTTCTTTAAATGTCTTTCTTTGTGGTTCCAATCTTATTTCTTTTTTTTTTAAAGGAATTAAGTTTTCTTTTCTTTCTTTTTTTCGTATAGGATTGATAAATTTGCTTATCCCCTTCTTCCTATCCTTAGCAAAGCTCATACCAGCATGCGTACATTCTCCTTGCCACATAACTTGGCCATTCCTGTTGTTCAGTCTTCCCATCCATCCAAATCAAAGCTAAATCCACTTCTAACTCTACAGCTTCCCTCCTTGTGTCTACAGTGATGAAAGTTTCTATATCTAGACAGTAAATGAAAGCAGATTTATTTTTTCATAGGAAAAGGATTACTCTAGGTTATATATTGCTAAAAATGAAAGACTTCAGTCTCTAGAAACTCAGTTACTCCAAAATCATAGCAGGTATTTTTCCCCCACCCATACCCTTGCACAATTACCAACCATATCCAACATGAAAGAGTGGGTGGAGTTAGGACAGATTATAGCAAAAATCCCATGAAAAATAATTTATATGAAACTCTCTAGTCTTAAAGCAAGTAGATGAAAACTCTTCACTTTCAAGAAGTCTTTGAGTATTTGTTGTTTTTTACTTCATGTCTTAAATTGCCCTTTGTGGTCATGGCTTGGGGCTTATGTTAGAAAACTGGGAGCTTCTGCAGCTTCACTTTTTACATTACAGTAGCAGATACTGTTATAAGTACAGTTGCCCTATAACTGAGAGGTTAGTGAGCCCAATAGAAAGAGTACAGCTAGTACAAAAAAAAAAAAAAAAAAAACCCACAATAAATTCCAAATGCATTACTTCTTCACATCTCCTTTCCAAATACAAAACATTCAACTGCATCAGATTCTTTGATTTTTGATAACAGGGCTCGGTTTCTAAATGTTATGTGCCCCAGGTTACTTTGTAAGTTTTCTTGGCCTGTGATCAGGAGCACACCTGACAGATGCAGACTACTTTTCCTGTCACCTTCATGTAATCCTTCATGTTTTGTATCAAAGAATTCCTCCACTAGTTGAAAGCAAATTTATCCTCAAAGGTATTTATGACAAATACAATAATTCCTTTTAATGCAGGGAGTGTTTAATCCACCAACCTATTAAGCACATTATACCTCCAGCAAACAACCATTATGCCTCATTACCATATTGCACTCAAAAATACAATTAATCCTTTAATTGAAACCTAAAATACATAGTTTCCTCTATGCAGCACCTCTGCTGATAGTAATCTCCAGAAAGTGGTATCCAAAAGTTAATTAAGAGCAAAGTGTTTCTACATACTAGGCTTCCTGTTCAGACACACAATGGCTTGATGTTATTGGTGCTTTCCCTGATTAAAAGGATTTACAATACATAGTTTTGGGAAAGAAGCTCTATAATTGCTGCTAATTGCCATCATTTTTGATGGCTGGATATATTTCACATGGATCTTGTTTAACTTTTTTACATATTTTTGAAGCATATATATTAAACTTTTTTATTATTATTATTATTATTATTAATTCAGAAACTAACTACTGGTTTCTCTTTTCCCTTACTAATTCTTCCCCAGACTATTTTGGTAAAGTACTTTTCCATAGTTAGTGGTAATTATAACTATATTGAGAATAAAAATAACTTTCTGATTAAATTTTCAGGCTTATGTGTCTGAAAGTATGGGCTTTCTTCTGACTCATATAATTGATGTGCTATGCCACTGAGCAAGCCATGGAAGGTCTCAGCTGCTTTTCCCCCCCTGCTTCTTTACTGAAAAGTGTTTGCTTGTTAAATGTACCTTTGCCCGCCTAATAAGAGCTAATCAAAAATATGGCCAAAAATGTCATTAGAAAATGAAAATTGCAAATAATGCAAATACTGACACATACTGTTTCATTTGTTTTCCACTTCTAAATAGGCCATTTCATTTTAATCAAATTATCAGTCAGTATATTCTGTGTTTCTTGAAGGGAATGACACCATTTTATTCCAGCTCAGTTTCCATTTACAACTGAGCTGCCCCCATGCTGTTTTTTTTTCTCCTTGAGGTCTTGACCTCACTGAGCAAATATAACAGCTGTTACGGGAAAAATTGGCTAACTTTTGATATTTCTCCAATGATAAATCCAACTTTTCACTAGCTTCTGGGAGCCCTACTTTTTAATTATTGTCTTCTCTTATTTGAAGCTGGAACTTATATGGAGGTTATCCTTGTACAAAAAAATTACACAGCTTACCACTCAAGTAGCTGCTGCAGTAAAGTCTTCTTCAGTTGAGGCTGTTAGTGAATATAACTACCTAAACAAAGTGGGAAACTCCACTTTTTCATGTATATTAGTCTGTTGGCTAGGTCAGAAAGAGTCCTCAAACCTTTTCTAAACATAAAAAGAGCTATATTAAAAGTATGTTCCCTGTTTCCCAGGAGAAATCTTTAACCACAAAATTGGCCAATGCCAAGCATAAGGCTAACTTCCATGAAAAGCCTGCTCCTTTACAGCACATGCACTCAGAGCCACAGAAGTGTTGTCCAGGTAGGTCAGATTCCCCCCTCTCCATAATGTGGGAGGGAAAATATAATATTTAGACGTAAGATGCTATATTATGCAAAACCAACAATAAACTCAATATTTTTCTGATATTCAGAGCTTTAGATACTTTAGATCTTTTGCTTTTTACTGCACATACACATTCTACCAAAATAACATCCCTCCTCATTCAAATCCACAGTCCCCAGTTTCTTCCAGCTTCAGACATAGCACTTTCTATTTTTCAAATCAAGAGCAGCCTCATGGCATCAGGAGCTTCTTGTTTTAGGACATACCAGCCTCTGGGAACAGAGGCATCTGCAGTATGAATACTAAGGGACTTCAAGGTGCACAGAGGAACTACACTAGTAAGGATCTGTAAAATTGAACTTGTTGAATCACATGGTAGTTAGATTTCAAAATCCCATATTCTGAATCCCATATTCACAGGCTGCCCAGGGAGTTTGTGGAGTCTCCTTCTCTGGAGGTCCTCAAAACTCACCTGGATGCCACCCTGTGCCACATGCTCTAGGTGTGCCTGCTTGAGCGGGAAGGTTGGACTAGATGATCTCTAGAGGTCCCTTCCAACCTTAAATATTCAGTGATTCTGTGATTCTGTGAAGCAGTTTTGTTAATTATGATATATAGACAGGCTGTATTGTGTCTCTGCATACATATATATATATATATATGCATACCATATATGTGTCTGTGTGTATGTATAAATGTATAGATATATGCACACATGTGGAATGGATCTATAGTGTGAAACAATGCCAAAAACCCATAATCAAAGCTATATATGGGTTTTGGGAGGAGGCTTATCAAAGGTTAGTTCAAGTCCTGAATGTCCCCTGGACTAAATTTGGAGTACATTAAGTGTGCTCCTAGAGTGCATATTCCAGCTTAGTTTCATTTGAAAGCAGCCTAATTTATGTGTTTTGAGCCTGCAAGCTGAAGTGCAGTAAAGGGCTGACAATAAGGACATAGAATTCTAGAGCACATTGTTCCCTAAAAGGAAACATGTTTCCTTAGAAGAAAAAAGTATCTCAGATACTTAATTTTACTATATACTATTATTTTTATTGGTGTCCTAATAAAATGCAAAAAAGCCCATAGAGAATTTACTCTTGCTGTTTGTTACACAAAAACAAACAGCAGAACAGAGACATTATCAACTAAATAACTCCTGTTCATGACAGCCCTGAGAGTGGTTTTTACCATAATGGTGCTAATCAAGGTGAATAGTTGTACAATGTAATGCTATAATGATTGATATCTACATCACAGGACTCATCTGGCATTAGTTTTGAATCCTAGAAGTCAGTGGCATTGAATTGCATGATATTTTAATACGAAGTCAGTCTGTTAGCACCAAATGTGCTGAAAAGGTTTTTATTGTAAGAGCCACATCTGTTTGAAATAGGTGGTTGTTTTGACTTTTATATTTAAAAATGCTGCCTGGAAAACCTTCAATATTTGGCAAGATATTCCTTCATTTTCTCAGTTTTCAAGATATGCTTATTAAAACATATTTCCCTCTGTTTTGTCAATGTTTTTCATTTTTAATTATATATTACATCTTTGCAAATATATCTAATGTAACTTATTTCTATTCGATTTCTAAAATAGGAAGTAAAAAATAGAATTTTAAAATATATGAAAATACTCTGTGTCTAACAACAGATTTTAATATAATTAGTAGTCAAGGTCCACCAGGGGTTTATAAAGGGGATCTTTTTCCAAATCAGTGAGTTGCAAATCCTAGCTTATTTAACTAAGAATTGGCACAAACACACTTTGTAGTCCTTTATTTTTTTATCCTTAACATTAAAAACTCCTCATGTTTAACAAATTTGTTTCCACCTATGCAATGTAATAATCCTGCTTCACTTTTGATTTCATAGAAGCAACACACAGATATTTATTCATATCTGATTTAGGTGAACATGTTCATGCTAGCTGAGGTATTCAGTTAGATTTCAGTCTTTCCAATTGAGTTATCTGAGTGAGAATAATTTTCCGAAAAATGTTGATGTGGGAGGTCTTCCCTTTTGCAGCTTTACATACAAATTAGATAGATATGTGTCAGATTAAAAAAAAAATCTTAGAAACAATTTGGGGAGTAAAGATTTCAGTAAGTTATCCAGTGGAAACTGCTGACAGCAAAAATATATTCTCCTCATTAGTGTATAGAAGAGCAAAAATATTGATGGAAAAATGTATGGTTTCATCAGTTTTTATATCTATTATCTGTGAAATAAAGTAGCAGCCTTTACTTGAACAAACTTTATCTGTTACATGTATTTTTGTATCTTTTATCTTCAAAGTTATTTAAGTTCTTAACTCAGCTATGTCTTTGTGATTTGACCCATACACAAAATTTACCTACAGTGTGAAAAGCTAGGGAATAAGATCAGACTCAGGGACTGTCATGCCATGTGTTAGCATGATCCTAACTTTAGAAGAATTTTTAATATGACACGACTTTTGGTTAAAGAGTTTGCAATACATTTCCCTGTTATAGGATTAAATGTGATTTGTACTCTCAGATTTATAATCAACGGTGTAGGGCAGATAACATGATTTTCTTTTTTATTCTAGTGGAAGAGGAAGTATATGCAATAAAAAGTGACAGTCGTTTATTTTTATTTGTCATAAATAAAAATGTTTTGTAGGATTAGAAGTACTGTATCATAAGCTTTTTATAGCCCCAGTTGTACTCTTAAAAATATCCAAAAAGAGACATAGAAATATTTAATATTCTCACTTACCAGTGGATAACCAAGTGGAAGTTGTTTTAAGTATTCCTCAATAACTTTTGCATTTTTTTAAAGTTATTGCTTTAAAATCTAGTCAGGAGAGTTCGGTAAGGAGGAAGAAGAGGAGTGATTTACAAGGACCATCGCATGTGAGACAGAGGAGGAAATCAATTTGTAGATGGGAAAATCACCAGGTCATGGAATTTCAAAGCCCTTTGTGAAAAAGAGAAGGAAATGGATGTTCCTGAACAGTGGACGTTCAGAGAAAGCCAGACTTCAGGTCTCACAGGACAGGAAGAACAGCTTTCAGACAAAGGCAGTTTTCCTGTTTAAACCTAAGGAGAGTAGGTCGGAGGCAGACAACGGTCATCTTATTCTCCACGCTATCATTCAACATTGTAATAGAAATATTGAATCATATTAAATTAAAAATAGCCTGCTGAACAGCTCAATTTGATAAATCTCTCCAGTTTGTGAGCCACTGATAATTATTTTTGAGTGATTTTCCAACCAGTTATGCCAGTAGTTTCAACTGATTAAAATTTCCATGGCTTACCTATGGAAATGTCAAGTGCAATGACATCAAAAGCCTTACTAAAATTAGCACACGTGAAATGCTTCCACAAATCCTGTTTACTTGTCATACAAAGAAATTAGATTGGTTTGAAATATTTTATTCTTAATGAATCTATGTTCACATGCCTGCTACACATCTCATTCTTTTAAGGTACTCAGGAATACTTGATTTGTTTATATAGTTTTTCCTAAAACAAAATTTTACATGAATTTGGCTTAATTTTGAGAAGTTTACTGAATAATTTCATGCTAATGTGGCTGAAAATATAGCCTGTATTTCTGCATTAGTACTCATAAGATAATTAAGGTCTGTATCCACAGAATGTTTCAGTTTAGATCTATCATAAATACACCTCTCTATTCTAATTGTAAATCCATCCCAACACCCTTTTGGTGTTTCCTTATTTTCTACCATTTTGCCTTTCTAAAAGTTCAAGGTTATATCTTTGAACACCTTGCAAAAGTTCCTCGATGCTTTTGATGATTTTCACACCCTTTATTTTCACAGATGGAGCCATTATCAGAAAAAAAAAAAAAAAAAGTTTTTTGTTTTTTTTTTAATACTGTAAGCAGATGCTTTGGACAGGTTGGTGCATTTCAGTTCAAGCAGGTTTTTGTTTGTGTGTTTTATGGGAGAACAAGTTTGGTTTAAAGCACAGAATCAATACTCCTGCTAGAGCTAAATGTGTAAATTGCACACTCTCTTCCTCTCCGCTTGTACGACGTTACAGTCCATTATCTGTACTGGGTTTTCAACAGTTCAGTTTAAGTGGTCCCATTAAACAGGAGAAGATGAATAACCTTTCTCCTCTGAAACACTTCAAAAACATTAGATTACCATTATGTGGTACCAGTTATGTGCAGAAAATAGACAATGTATGTATCTATGAGATTGATATGACTATGTTTTTGCTTTTTCTCATACTGCTAAAATATATGACAACTGGCAAGGACAACTACGATTTTGTGAAACAATTATTATGAAGGCAAAATAGTCCCTGCTTCCTCACAGAAACTCAGCCTCTATCATTGACTGACTTTGTTGTTGTTGTTGTTGTTTGTTTTTTTAAATGGAATTTTGGAAAAATATGGAAGAAATACTATTAAAATATATTGTATAGAGAAAAGAAATTATTACAGATATATTTAAGATACTCCATACATATTTTGCCAAAAGAGTCTGCGGAAGACAGAAGAAACTGGTTTTCTTACTATTGGGGAGGCTACATGATTTAGAGTGTAAGATTGCGGTGAGCAGTGATCAAGTTAAGACAGAGAAGTAAATCACATGCCAAAATCTTAGCATCCATACATAATTTTAATTGATGTTTTAACAATGTATTTCAGCTTCAGTAAGTGTATGTATTTAGACAGTTACAGTCAGAAAGGCATTTGGTGGAAACATAGGTTTAGGGACTGTATTTGAATCATGCTATGATCACTTTCAAAAAATCATTTATGCTATGAGCAGTACTCTGAATGTCACCAGAAAGCATCATATTGCAGTGTAGCATTGGCTTGAGGTGTGTGTGCACACACAGGTTTGATGACGTGCCTAGCATTGGTTTGACTGATGTGAAATGGATGAAATATAGAATAAGAAAACATATTTCTTACATATTTAAAACCTTACTAAAAATATTAAAAGTCTTACAGACTGTAACATGCATTTGACCTATGAAATTAGTGCACATGAAATACGCAGTCCCACTAAGAGACAGATGCATTTATGTGGATTATCAAAAGGAATACTGTTATTCTATACAGCATAATAAGATTATAATAACATGAAAATCTAATTTTATGCTAGTAATTTTACTATTAATTCTTAAAGACTTGTTTTCTTTTTAGACTTGCTAAGCTGGTTGAAGTTCATTCATGTTTCTACATGTTGATGTTCTAATTACTAGAAGCTGCATATTAAGAGACTCACATTGTACAAAGACAATATATTACACTGTCACATTAGTACAGTCTGAACTATCAGCTGTGGTGCCAAAAGATATCTTCCTACATAATAATATTCAGCTATTCAGCTATGACTTTTTCAAACAAGTGATTACATGCTATATGCACTACTCATTCCATATCTTCTCCAAAATACAAAAATATAAAAAAACTACCTTTTTCACAGATTTATTCCAAATATCTCCGTATTCAGACAAAAAAAAAAAGACAAAAAAAAAAAAAAAAGAACTTTTTTTGTGTCCATAAAATATAAATTCTCAACTCCATGGTCAATGAATAATAAAAATGGTTAAATTTATGCTCTATTTTCTTACAAGACAATATCCATTCACTCTTTCAGTTTGAAAATTCTGATGATATCGATGTTATTTTCTAATACTTAGGAATAGTTGCAGATCCTTGCCTTCACTATGCTAACAGCAACAAGTCATCACTAAACTCATGCCAGATGTGAAGTTTCTTTTGAAGATGTAAATATTTTTGATATATTGGTATTCACGATGGGGTAAAGAGCTACATGGAATCTGCATTCATTGCTAGTACTACAGGTAGTTTTCATGGATGGGATTATTATCAAAGCCTGTCATTCTTAACCACAGCTCACTAACCTTACTGGAACTCCTGTCTCAGCTAAGTCATGAGGTATCTCTGCACTGGGTCTTGGGAAGGAAACAGTAAGAGGCACAGTTAAACAGAGAAATTTGAGATTTTGGAAACGATAACACTGCTCATCTGTTTCTGCTTAGTTCCTAGTGTAGATGGACAGCATCATTTCAATGTAGGATAATTTCAGGCAGCAATATGGATTGCAATTTTTTTTTTTTTTTTGCATTCAATTGCACTCTTTCTTTGTCTAAGTCAAGACCCATCTTATTTGTATGCTTACTTCTTCATATAAACGGGAGCTTTACTGTGTTTTTTTCCAAAGTTTTTATAAAGAACTATATGAACTGTCTGAAGCATAGGAGTAAATGATAGGTGTCACAGAAGCAATGGTTCTCAACCTAGAATCGTATCTGTGTAAATTTGAGCAATGACCATCCTCCTAAGAAGAATCTGTGGAATGTGCTAGAAATCAGACATTAAGCGACAGTTAAAAAGCTCAGAAAAAGTGTCATTTTTTACATGAATACATGTTTCACAATGGCCTGTTGCTCTGGTCAGGAGTAAAATACCAATGATGCTATCAATAACTGACACTCAATGATTCCTATTGTCAAACTGAGTCATCATCCTCCATGTTGGGCCTAAAAACTGACAAAGAATTCAGCATAAGTATGGTTGGCTTGGTATTGATATTGTTATAGTACAATAGGGGGTTGTTGTTGTTGTTGTTTATTTTCTGAAAAGCAGACAATACACTAGAAGTGCCTGAAAAGGGGAATATATAAGGGTGCTTTTTTTTTTCAGGTAAAATCAATGAATATTTAGGAAAGTGTTTGAAAGCTCCTACAGCAAATTATTTTCATGATGCATTATAGATTGTTCTATCTGAAACTAGTTATGTGTCAGGCCACATTAGTTCTTACTACTGTGACAGAAACAATGTTATGTTAGCAGCCTCAGCAGATCCAAACTTTGAAGAAAAGTAGAATGAGAAAGACTACCTATCAGCAACTATAAGCTTCACTGGGATCTTTCTAGTGCATGCTGCTATTCCTCAAGGCATATTTTTGACTTCATCACAAAACTCAGTATGTCTGTAGAGACAGATTTAGGCAGAATTGATGGCTTCTGGAAAAAACAGGCACAGTTAATGGCTATTTTCAATACTGAGGTGGATAACTCCAAGGACTTCATGATTCAGTTTAGGATGTATAAGAAATGAATGATAACACTCTTCTGCAGAGATGCCACACTCATATAATTGCACATGAATCTTGATCTCATTTTTATTATCATTATAATGGTGCAAGATCCGAGTATATTTGAAACAGTGAACGGAATATTTCAGAAAAAGAATCTATTTGGCCAAGGAGCTCAGTTTCTTCTGTGAATGTCTGAGGAATAAATTACAGTTCTTATTCATGGTCCAACTTCAGGAGACCAACTTCTTGGTGACTTAAAATTTGAATGCCTTGAACCCAATTGTCATTTTTTTTTTTTTTCTGAAAGAGCAGGAAGACATCCCTTTTTTATCCACTACTTTGTGCTTGGAAATTTACTCACTGAAAAGTGAAATTAGCACTGCAAAATTGACCAATCACACATGAAACGTAAGATAAATCTCATTAAAATAAACAGAAAATGTCTATGTTTATCCATTACTTTATGTTCATACCTAGAGTTGCTTCAATTAACTCTTAATATATATTGGTGAAGAGTACAGAATCACACAGACTCATTGAATGGGTATTCTTTTATAGCAATCATAGTGATTAAACTAACTGTTAAAATCATAAATTAATGTTTGTCCAAGGAATAAAATAATCAAAAAATTAAGCATAGTTTAACACTCCAATAGAAAAAAAAAATATATATATATATATATGCAAAGTTATCATAGCTAGGTCAGCCATGAAAGTAGGTGTTCTACACATACGTTTATGTGAGCAGTTCCTTACCTTACAAGAATCCTAAGGCTTTGGAAGGAAGCACTCAGGTATAAAAGGAAGAATACTATTATAAGAAAAGAATTAGAAAGATTAATTGGGATCTTTGCTTCAGAAAAAAAAACCACTTTCACTCTTTATGAATGTATAGAGAAGTAATAACAAAAAAGGAAGTGGTAAAAAAAAATGCACTCTTTCTTTTAACTTTACCTAAAAGTAAAAGGAAGTATTAATGTTGAGATAAGGACCTGAGAATTTTAAAGCAATTAATTGCAAAAGGATGAAAGTTGGTGTCATTTCCAARAAAAAAAAAAAAAAAAAGTAATTTCTAAGGTAAAATTTCACCAAAATAGCACATTGTTTTTGAATGCTTAATAAAGTCTTTAGTGAGCTAATTCTATTAAAGTTTTAGTGAACAAAAATGTAATCGAAAGAAAATGATGTTTTGCTTGTGTCTTTTTTTCCTTATTTCCCCTGTTTTTCTGTCTTAAAAAATAACAGATTCGACACATTCAAGTAGTGAAAATTTGCCCTTTTTGGTGCCTTGAATCACTGTTCCAATTATCAGTGAGTCAGTTATCCAGTGACTAGATAATTGGGATAAGCTATAATTGCAGTCAAGTTATCAGTGAACTTTTTCTCAAATGGATTTTTATACCTGCAATTTAAAAAAAAAAAAAAAAAAAAAGAGGGGGGAGAATATTGTGCTATTCAGTACTCCAACTGCTGCAAATGCTTGAAAGTCTGAGAGTTCAACAAGCTTGTACAGTTCAAATACAGAGCTTATAAATGCTTTTGTGGATTGTGGTGAAAGTCAAAGCCCTTTGTTTGGCCTTGAATTGAAGCTAAAGCCAAACTCACAGGCTCTTCATACACTCAAATTCTGTTGTTATCCTACTAAAGAAAAAAAAACATAACATTTGAGCTGTAAATGTGCAATCAATACGCTTATCTGTCACTAGGGAGAAGTAGAGTGATTTTTCTGCTACGTCCTTGAACTGGAATGCTATGTCATCAGTGCATCTGTTACTCTTCACTGGATAGTCATTTGGCTTAAATTCAAATTGGCAAACTTCTAAATTGATTCAGGACATAGTTTTAGTCTTGCTGCACCCATGTGTTTTTTTTACAGATCACCTTATGTGAAGAAAAAGCTGTAGTGTTTTTGCTACCAGTCTTTTTTTTTGTTTTGTTCTTTTTCTCTAAATTTATACTTGAACATAGGCCTTCTAAATGGATGTGACAGAGTGATGCAATTTTTAATGGGCATATTTCTTTTTCCTGAGAAAGATGAAAAGCTTTCTGAAAGATTTTCTGAAAGAACAATTCACAATATTTACCTCAAACATGGGAAACTCCCTTTCAAAATAAATTTTTTTCTATCCTCTAAAACAATGAGATGATTAAATTATGCCATGCCTAATATATAAATATAGTAAAAGTATTTAAAAGCATAATAAGGTACTTTAAACCCTAAAAGTCTTCCAACTAAATTATGATGATCAGTTTCTTTGTTTTCAAAGAATTCTGGAGAGAAAATTTCCTCTTATCAAGCTCTCCTAATTTTCCTTTAATAGGGAAAGAACTGTTTCAGAACACCACTTTCATCCATTACCATACTCAACATTATTCTGCATTATTTCAGAATACTGTAAACAGCATAAGACACTAAGAAAGCTGTCCAAGGAACCAGAGACATATTGGAGGCATGAGCTTTATTCACACAACAGGATTTGAAGATATCAAATGGAAACCAGGTGGGTTTTCCTTTGACAAATGAGAAAACCTGCAAAAGAAAGCAGAAGGCAGAAAAAAGAGCCAGTATGAAAACCATAGAGAAGATAAAAACAGCAAAAAATGATAGTGTTTCCTGTCCTTTGCACTCTTGCTGCCTCAGAAGATACAAATAAATAGATGAGAAAATATATAGATACTGATCTTGCCTCTTCTCTGTATGCTGACCTCAGTTTTCCAGGTGCAAGTATAACTAAAGACAAAATATTCAGTTCCCTTTTCTTACTCCTTAAGTAGTACACACAGGTTTTCATTACAACAGCACCTGCAAACAAAGAGCTCTGCTCTCTCCATATTTTCATGGAAGAGCTTCTTATCATCTGGGGTGTGCAGAATCAGGTTCCAGATTCCATTCTATGATTCTGTGACTGCGCTTTTTTAGTATTTTCAAGTAGGTTAGTGGAAGAAGTGGAAGACTTCTTTGGTAGTCTGTTGAACATTAAATTTGTCTTTTGGCTAAGGCTACCATTGCAGGTAACAATTTCAATAGCATTTGCAACAGTGTGAATCCTTATCTATAAAATAAAATAAAATAAAATAAAATAAAATAAAATAAAATAAAATAAAATAAAATAAAATAAAATATTGTAATTGTAATTTACATTGTTCATTAAATATATTTCATATCAAGATCATTTTTGTCTACCTTTGTCTACAGTTGTCTACCTTTCACTAACTTAAAACACAGAAGTAAAAATTTATACCTGAAAAAGTGTTGTAGCAGTTCTGTCATAACAGTTAAAAATTCATGAAGTTGAAACATTTCACAATTCCAAGTAACAATATTGAGAAAGGCAGAAAAAAATTGGCTGGAGCTCTTAATAATATTCATCATGTTCAGGCTGAATAGTTCAAAGGTACTTTCACTGCGGCAAGAATACTTTCTCTTTTCTTTTAAGTTCTGCTGTTAGAGTATTTTTGTTAATTGCTTTTAATCTGGAGACCCTTAAAAGAAAAGCTTCTCTTTCTTGGTGTCATTTTGTATCTGTGTCCACTGAAATGTCTGAGTAAGTCTAGTCTTGTACACTTATAAAGTAAAATACCTATTATTAGTGATCGACACAACCATTATTAAATGGAAATAATCAAGTGCCTTTGAGACTAGCTTCTTGATCAAAAATAAGCATTAGTGTATCTTTTCTAGCACAGAATGAAGCCAAGCTCCAGAAGACTTTCCAATACTCTAGATACTTGGATCTACAATTCAAGATACAATTATTGCTGCTTTAGTGAAAATCTAATTAAGAGTATACAAATGATAAAATGCTTTTTTAAAACTGATAAACCAGACATTAATGTGCATTTCTTTACTAATATTAGTTTTACTTTAGAAATGATATAAACGATGTCTTTTTTTTTTTTTCTTGGAAATGCCTTGTCAAATACTTTCATTCCTTTCCAGGGGAATTGTTATCCACACTTTAACTTTTCAGTGACCCCTGTTAGTGATGTTTGAATGTTCCGTTCTGTACTGTCTTCAAGACAGTAATCCTACCTGTCTCTTCAGATGAAGATGATCCTTCTACTAGGATCAGTGACAACCCAATGACCTAGGTCACTGATTTCTCCTGAAATAAAACTACGGATATCAGTAAAGGAAATCTATCCCCTCTTTTTGTTTAGTAGTTCTATTGGTAATAAAAATTGTACAATGATTAAAAGCAATGATTGTATCTGCTGTGCATGGATACCTCTTCATGCATTAGTAATACAGGTATTCAATAAAACCCTCATGTGCTTTCAGCTGACAATTGTTTAACTTTTCTTTACACAGAGGCTCATGTTCTTTTTGCAGTATGACAAAGCTTAATGGAGGTGTTGTGAAATGCTTCCATTGAAGATCTTCTTTAATTATAGATGTCCTGCATGACAAATTCTTCCTTAGCATATGTTTCTTCACTCTAAGAACACTCAGTGATCAAAGTGTAGTTGAGAGAAATTCATTATATTAATAAATTCAACCTTGCTCCATATGAACTCCCCTCTCCCCTCCCCTCCAAATCAACTCCAGCTCACCTGAATCAATCAGCATTCATCAGGTTCCATTCAAAACAAGTATAGCCTGTTGTGTTATTGTTAGAAAATGAAAAATACTCAACAATAAAAGAAGTGCTGTATTTGTAGTTTGGTTTCAGTTTTTCTTATGGCCTTTTCTAATTATCAAGTTTATAACCTCCTCTTGACTATGGAAAAAAAAAAGAACTATGCAAAATTATGAGGTTTTTTTAAAGTTTCTAAATTTCACTTAAAATTCTTTGCAATTCAACTGTATGCATTTGGTTCCTTGCAACCCAAATTTCTTCCACATATTCAGAAAGTAGTAGGAAAAATAAAAAAGACAGATCAGATATGAATATTTTCTCATTTTTCACAGTTATATTTTAAGAATTTAAGGTCCTCAGACTCCGCTGTATCTTACCTATAGAGATTATGTAAATATGCTAAACCAATTTTTTTAATAATAATACAATTTTACAAGTTCTTGTAGCTTTTAGAAGCTATTATGCATTCCCTATATTTAAACTTTGCACCTTAGAAGCTGTATCATGAAGTCATTAAATATATATAGCGATATATACACATACTGTTTTTGAAGTACTCATAGACTTACTGTATGCCTCAAAACTCAGAGATCTGCTTGATCTGGCCGTTCAAAGATCTGAAAGATACCAAACCGGGTGTTATGGCTGACACTATGGAGGTCTGTGCTGCCATTCAGACATACGTAACCATGTTGGAGAGTTGAGCAGAGAAGAGCCTCATGAGGTTCAGCAAGGAAAAGTGAAGGGTCCTGCACCTGATGAGAAATAACCCCAGGCACCAGTACAGATGAGGGGTTGACTTGCTGGAAAGCCATTCCACGGAGAGGGACCTGGAAGTCCTGGTGGATAAGAAGTTAAGCATGAGTCAGCAGTGTGCCTTTGTGGCGAGAAAGGCCAATGGGATCCTGGCCTGCATCAGGAGGAGTGTTGCCAGCAGGTCAAGGGAGGTGATTCTGCTCTACTCAGCTCTGGTGAAGCCGCACCTGGAGTATTGTGTGCAGTTTTGGGCTCCCCAGTACAAGAGGGACGTAAAGATTCTACAGAGGGTCCGGTGGAGAGTGACAAAGATGATTAAGGGAGTGGAGCATCTATGTTAGAAGGAAAGACTAAGAGAGCTGTGTCTGTTCAGCCTGGAGACGGAGAGGAGATCTGATCAATATGTGTAAGGGGAGAATGTAGGGAGGAAGGGGCCAAGCTCTTCTCAGTGGTGGCCAGTGACAGGATGAGGGGCAATGGGTATAAGTAAGAAACACAGGAAGTTCCATCTGCATGTGGGGAAGAGCTTCTTTCCTGTGACGGTGACAGAGCCCTGGAATAGGCTGCTCATGGAGGTTGAGGAGTCTCCTTCTCAGGAGGTCTTCCAAATCTGCCTGGATGCCACCCTGTGCCACGTGCTCTAGCTGTCCCCGCTTGAACACAGGATTTAGACTGGATGATCTCTAGAGGTCCCTTCCAACCTTAACCATTCTGTAATTGTGTGCTCCTTCCAGGGCCTGAAGTCCTCACATAACTCCAACTAAAAGCTAAAGTTTTGAAAACCGCTTTCAAATTTATGATTTTGAAACCCCAACCCAGATAACTGCAAGTCCTTGGATAATAATAGACAACAGAGTTCTCTGTATGTTCCATCTGTAAGACTAAACATTCTATTCTGACCAATGTCATCTAAAGAACAAGAAGCCAAAATTAACTTTCAATGCAATTTTAAAAATTTAATTTAGATGATTAAGTTTCAAAGTAATTTAATCTTGTTTAGCTTACTAGAAAGCACTCTAAAAGTTTCAAAGTATTATAAAAATTATTATTTCTCATATGTCCAGAATTAAATTCTTACAGGAAGTATTGTGAAGTCAATTGTGAAGTCTCCCATTTATTAATCACATATTTATATGAAAATAAAATATCAGAAAATTTTATATTGTTATATAAAGTGCTGAAAATATTGAATTTATTCAGGAAAAATATTTCTTATCTCAAATAGCAGAGTTGGTAGTTGGTATAAGTAGAAATAATCAATTGACTTCAATAAAGATATGTATTTCAAAACCTGACAGTATGGACTAGCATGTTAAAACATGAGAGTACTTTTAATATGCCGTTCATAAATTTTAACAAGAAGTAAGTTACTTTAATTTTAGAAAGATGCATTCCACAGTATCATTAAAAGACAGATTGAAATCCAGATTTACAGTCCAATGGAAATTCCAATAATTAAATACTCTCAATAATGGTCCTCAAAAAATAGAATTGAAATTTGAAAAATAATAAGCCTTGTTACGGATTAAAAAGCTATGAGAAATACTAGGTGTTTCATTTTGATATTTTTTATTTACACAACATTTTTCTTCACACCTGAACTGATTTTTTTTTCAGGAAAAAAAAAAAAAAG